>NC_141688.1:210527155-210719655 GCF_964263255.1 Lissotriton vulgaris | reverse complement strand
GGACTAAAACAAACAAGGACAAGACGTCAACGTTTTGTTGTTTCTGATGTAATCAAGAGCATGTAAAAAATATCAGGAGGGAGGCAAAAGGGAATGTATGCGCAGTGAAACGATGGAAAGCCGTTTTAAAACAAGCTTTCGGGCTTGCTGTGGCAAGGGCGGGGTAGGCATTCCTTTGAAGTCTGATGGGCACAAATGGTGGAATGGTGGTGTGCTAGCGGCTTGATGGTGGGGCAGGGGAGCAAGCATGTGGGAGGGAACGAGCATGGGGTGTGAGTGAGTAGTTATAGACGGACCGTTTCCGTGTGCGGCAAATACTTATCAGCAATAGGAGTAATTAAACATGTAAGGACATGTAGGTCACTGGCCACCTGCTGGTATCTGTGACTATCCAAAGAAGTCAGAAGGGTGGGAGGGAACAAGCATATGGGGTGTGAGCAAGCCACCAACAGGGATTCCTTTGAAGTCTGATGCCGAGGCTCAAGGAGCAAATGGCATGCGCGCGCACGGAGCACATGCACTATGCGTAATCCGCCTGCCAAAGCCCTCTTGGTAAGCTTTCCTTGTGCACCTCTATATGTCTAGACAGCTGCAATGCGCAAGCGCATTGGAAGGTCGAGACCTAAAAAGGGTCCCAGAAACGAGGGAAAAACGAGTGACTATGTTTCCAGTGGTTTCTGTAAAATATGTAGTGGCGCTCCCCGCCAGTCACCATTCTTACTTCTGCCAAAGTACACAGCTTGCTCCTGGAGGTGGGCAACACCGGAGTGGCCTGGCTTCTACCACCTTCTACCGCCTCAAGTAATATTCGGTGAAACCATTAGGCCTTCTCATGCTCCGGTGTACTAATGTTTACACCCGTCAGAAAGTCCTAGGGGCCTTTCGCAGCTCTGGGCAGGATAGACAGAGCATCCCTTATGTTTTAGGGAGGGGGGGGCTCTGGGAAGTCAGCACGGCCCACTCCCCTCCACCCCCCTATTCTAAACTCACCCCTGTGCACATTTCATCTGGAAAAAGTTGTGTTCCATAAACTTTTCAGGATAGTTGCAATTCATATTAAATTGAAAAACGGTAGTTTCGGGTGTAAATTCTATGAACATTGATTAAAAAAATTAGGGCAGTGCAAGAGTGGTTAATAATAATAATAATAATCCACATTCGTAAAGCCCACAATCACCCGTAAGGGTCTCTAGGCGCTGGGGGCCATTGGGAAGATTAAGCAAGCTATTGCCCAGAGTCACATGGTGCTGGGCTAATCTGCTGCCGGTGCCGGGGATCGAACCGTGATCCTCAGATTTCGGAGTCAGTCGCCCTAGCCGCGGCGGGAAGTGGCGTAGTGGTGGAGGAATGCAGAAGGGACCATGACGTTTGTTTTAGAGTTTTTTTTAAATGGAATATAATGAGCCCACATGATGGTTCCCATAGTTGGCAGGCGGTGATAGACAATCAGAAACCAGATCCCTCAGAGAGGCGGAGGGGAGAAAGATGCCTGCATAATTAGCAGAGAAACGTCAGCGGTGCTGGCAGGATGAAAGCCGGAATTGGCAGGGGCTGGGACAGGCCCTAGATAGGGGGGGAGGATGGCATTTGATTAGAGCCCACACCGTCATCCGCTCCCACCCAACATCATACAAATTTTGCCCATATAATGATTACACTGGACACATTGTTTATGGGTTAGAACTGCTGCAGGTTTATTTCATACAACAAGCGTATGGCGTTTGATGGGTTATCTTGCGGGCGATCCAAGGCAAGCAGCCCCTGGCTGTCCCACCTGCCAAATGAGCCAGCCAGCACGGTGAGTTGACACTCGGACAGTGCAGCACCTTGTAGATCCTTATCTTATACTCCCGCCCCCCTTTCAGGGTGAAGCGGTATGGCACACCCCTGGTCGGTTCAGGCCCACCGACCTCCCGTAGGACTAACGGGGCGCCGTCGCAGTTTCCCGGAACCTCCTGCGGCTCCAGGTTCTTGGCTCAGGAACCCTTACTGTGCCAGGCAGAGGTACCCTTACTCTACCAGTCTGCCGCAGAGGTACCCTTACTGTACCCGTCTGCCTCCAGATCACCCTGTAACTCCGCCTGCAACACAAGAAAACATTAAAATATTCAACATATCGTCGCCGCCTGTCCAGCTGCTGGGTACGAGGATAGGGTGGGTGCAGCGCTCAGGCGGGCGGACAGGAACAGATACAGGAACAGAGGCAGAGCTAGGGGCGGCTGGAGCTTAAGTAACTGGTCCGTCCCCACTGATAAGCCCTCCCCTGGCCGCGCGTCATGGAGACCCCGGGGAGGGGTATACGAGGCTTGCCGCGCCTCCTACAAAGCCCTGGACAGGAGGGGGCTATGACTAGTGGCCACAAAGGTGGCTGCCCTGCCAATGTCCCCCTGCGTGGGACGCGGGCAGCGACATTCCGATGGTGCTGTGAGAGGCAGGCTCAGCAGACACACTGCTGACAATTTGAAAGCGCAGGGCCACGGACAGTCCGGAGAAACGAGCGCCGGTGCTCGCGGTACTGAATATTTAAAAAGAGGCCGCAGCATTCTCTGAAGGGTGCAGGTTCCTTTCCAGGCCTCATATAAGGTACAGCAGGACTTGCACATTCACAGTCTCACCTGAACAACCTAACTAAATAAGCTTGCGGGACCATATTCAGTAGCACATCCTCCGTTATGGCGGAGAAGCGTCGCCCCCCTCTCCCTCCACCCCCTTGCTGAAAGTCAGCAGAGAGCAAGGACATAAAAAAATCATACTAAAACGTTTTTATTATTTTATTTTGTGTCCTGCGGCTGAGCCGAGGGACGGGGACAGTCACACTGACGTTGCTGCACCAGGGGGTAGGGGGAGTGTAGGGCACTGCTAAACATGCATGATGGTTTGGCCGGCTCCAGAGGGCCGGCCTGACCGTCATGCTCACTTAGCCTTTCTACATCTAGCTGTGTTGTACAGTTGAGTGATGCACCCAGTCTGTGTCTAAGAGCTGGGGACAGCATTGGGTTTGGGAGCTGGGAACCCGCGCAGTGTGCACCAAGTTTGGAGCAGGTAAGTACATTTCTTGCCCTTATTAATCTATTTGATTTGTATACCTCGCAGTTTGTTTTCATTATTCTTTTATCTATGTGTATGGCATGGCATATTTTGCCAAATGAGTATTGGGGTCATAACCTGTGACCTTACACCTGGTCTCCAAATCTCCATGTTATATTTTGCTCTGTAATTATTTGACCTCTTTCCGAACACCACCTTCCTAATTACTTGAACTGTTTAGCTTTGCACCTTATATATCTATTCTTGATTTATATATTTTTTATGTTGTTTCACTATCTTTTTATCTACGTGTATGCATTGTTTGCCTCATATTAACTTTCCTTATATTATTTTGGCATGTAAAGCGCTCTGATACCTCTTGGGTCTAGCCAGCGCTATAGAAAACTTTTAAAATAAAAAATAAAAACATACGTGCAGTTATATTTATTTATTGTCGTTTTTTGTGTTGCCCACTCCCTTTCCCCTACCACTTCACAGTACGAGCGGCCGCTCCTGGTGCAGTCTATTTATGGCATATCAGCACGCGACTGTCGCATCGTCCATGTTGTAGCGCTCATTTCTGTTGACCAGATTATAAGGGCTAATAAAGTGGAAGACCTCGCTGCCTTCCTGCGAATTCTAACACGGACACCAACTACTGATTTGTTAGTAGAGTCCACGCAGAGGCATAGCCTAGTCAGTAATTGTAGGAATGGGGGATTTATGGGCTATAGATTTTCCAAAAATCACACTGGCTTAGACAGAAGAGAAGCAGGGTTCATTAGAGGGGCTAAAGGGGCAGTAGAAAGAAAGATGAATGCAGATCGGTAGGAGTACTAAGTGAGAGATTGTGAGTGTAGTTTTTGTATATATGTAAAATTTCCTGGTGAAACACCTTAACATAGCCAAATGAAAGTACCTGTACCCAACTATTTATCAGAAAATACATTTATGTGGGGCGTGGGGTGGATTTAAACACTCCTCCTGAAGCTACGCCCGTGCTTCCATACATAGCCTTTGCTGCCCACCTTGGTGTGGTAGAGTCAAGCCAAGAGACGACCTTTGGAGGTACCCTTGTTTTAGCCTTGGTAATTGGGCATAAATCTACAGAGACCTACAAAGATGCAAAGTAACATCATCTTACGCAGTAAGTACACAGTTAAAGTCATTTGTTTGCTTGAGAATCTTTTGTGCTTTTTTGTTGTCTCTAGGTACAGGTTCAACTGTGGAAAGAGTACTCCCTCTCTGAGACCATATACTAAAATAGTAGAATGCGAAACACGACTTGAGCCAAGACTATACCCAGAGGACGTAGGAGTGCCATGGAGCCTAGGAACCCCCCAAGTTAAGTAACCAGGAGTCCCACGGAGGTCGTGTGCACAGTGGGAACAAGACAGAGAGATCAATGGGTAAGTCGTGCTTGCAATTTTAAAGTAGAAGGACCCTTTCCAGTGAACACTGCAGAAACCCCATGGTAGACAGAAGGTTGGAGAGCCACCCCAACTGCGGATACCTTAGGAACCAGGACACCTGCCCTAGGGGAGCCGGGTGCTTAGGTGTGAAGTGGCAACAGAAACCACAGTCAAACCTAATGGTGAACTTCAGGAAGATGCAGCTGCTGGAGAAGGAGAAATTGTCCGGAGGAACCCAAAGGTGGATTCAAGTCGAGAAGTATCTGAAAGTAGAAGGAACAGAATCTATGCCACTTGGTAGTGACCAGGAGGCCCGGAAGACTAATGCCCACCAATGTCTGGTGCTGCAGGAGAGTTGACGATGACCTTGGAGCTGCAGCTGTGAGGATCAGGCGATGCTGTGGAAAACCAGGAGCCATTCACGAGCTGTCCCACGTTGGATGTTGAGAGTTGAGGGGTTAGTGTCCGTCTGGAGCACCAGCAAGCCTTGGCAACTACAAATAACGGGGAGAGCGAAGAAGGTGCAGTGTCGGGGCCAGCAAGGTCCAGGTGACTCACCACAAGCAGGGGAGCCAGGGCAGGCCACACGCAATCTGGGGAGCCCAAAGAATACAAATATGACCTTCAAGAGGACCCACAGGCCAGAGGCACTGGAGTCACTACATGACCTCGAGCAGCTCAGCAAAGATGCAACCCCATGAATCATGAAGATGAAGTGAGGATGAAAATATTGGTCACTGGAGATGCTTGAGGTAGAGGCTACTTGAAACCCAAAAATCTTGGTGGTAGGAAGCCAATCAGCCTTTACAACTGCGAGTCGACGCAGTGCACAGGGGTACGGTTCCTGCGGCTCCGATGAGGGATACTGGACTCAAACTTGGTGAGAGGACAGTCAGGCCTCGCAGGATGTGAAGTACCACCACTTGAGATGCTGAGCCTTTCGGAGTCTGTGAGAGCTCAGGATCAGCAGACCGGTTGGCCTAGTTGCGGTGCCTGCAGATGCAGGGAAGTGACTCCGTCACCACAAGGGAGATTCCTTCAGGTGTCTTGGATGCTCACAGGCCTTGGAAGGTACCTGTATGGCGCACAGGCACGGACGTTGCAGCAAATGAGCAGGGCGATTAAATCAGGATAAGCAGGAGTCTACCCGGTTGCAGCCTTGATGCCCAGAGCGTAGTCCAGAGTGCCCAGACGGTCAAAGAAGAATTGGTGTCGGAATGGTATCTTGTCCCATAACAAATCTAGGGACCCACCCTCAGGTAAGCCCTTAAGTGCCCTAAGGTACGGGTTGGGACGATACAGGGGTCCCTTCCTAAGGAGGGGCTGGACAAGGGGGAGGATACTCTCCTGTCCTTTGTCCAGGTTCGTGCCAGAGTGTGTGCCAACGACTCCTTGAACTGGTTTGAACTGGCCTATGCATGGAGGGCACCCAGTGTGCCCTACACGCAGACTATGTGGCGCTGGCAAGCGCTCCCACTCTGCCCCAATACACTAAATCCTGTCTGGGAGGTGCTCACAGCTCCCTGTGACAGGATACCTATTGTTCTGTCTTACCCTGCCCAAGCTTGGCTCAGCAGCAGGAGGGCAGAAACGTGTCTCTGTCCGGCAGCAGCCCTCGCTTGCTGTCACGGTCTAGAAGACTGGTACCGGTAGGACCGAGGGCCTCCCTGAGGAGCTTTATGGTGCATGGAATCAATGACTTATAGGTTTTATGTGTAGTGACCCTAGATATCGGTAAACCTATATCTTTAGTAAGTGGTGCTAGCAGCAGCTTACACAGGCTGCAATGGCAGGCCTGTAGTTGCAAATTGAGTTGTCTCCCATAGGTGGCATAATGCATGCTTCAGCCCATGGGGACCCCTGATGTACCTTTTCCATGGGTACCTTAGTACCATATACTAGGGACTGATAAGTGTATACCAGTGTCCAATCTGGGATGCACCTACATACTTATCAAACCAATTTAAGGGAAAAAGCACATAGACTGGGGTCCTGATTAGCAGGATCCCAGGCAGAATAGTGAGAAACAGCATTACATCAAGCAATAAGTGGGGCAAACTATGAAAGCAGATCCTACTTTCCTTCACATTGCTTATTTTCTTTGATCTCCAGGTACAAAGTTGCTTGGGACTATAAGCTGGCCCAAATGGTCGCTCATTACCAGCTTCTTCCATCTCCAGGAGGCAGTGGTGACATCTTACTCTGGAAGGTCTGATCCGGGCGTAAAGTCACTGGAAGCCTACTGCAGTAATTTATGATGTCTCCTTCTGGGCCATCAACGGGCTCTTCAGCGATGATGAGGAAAGAGTCATTTTTAGGGTAACTACCTGTGAGTGTGACGCTGGTTTCGTCATAGTCGACTAAAAAGTCTCTGTTGTCGGTGCAATCGCCTTTGACTGCTTTATTGATGAAATGGTCGTTGTCAGCTTTCGACAAGGTAGTTGTTGTGTCATCGACACTGTAACAGTAAGAAAAGAAGTTATTTCCCTTGGTGAACCAATCTTAACTGAGAAAACCTAAAATAGGTGTCTTGGCCAACCTAGTTCTTGGACCTACTGGAACAATTCCTTAACTAATACACTTAAACAGTAATATAATTCATTATTTATTAAAAAAGAATATTCATACATATACATATACAATTCATTTAAAACAGCTCTCAAGGAGCCAAGAGTAAAAATATGCAATCAGGATTGTGCTCTATTGAAATCCCACGAACGTGCAACACTAATTGACAATTTTTGTGTCCTGTATATGTCTCTCTTTTTCTTGTTTATACTTCTTGAGCATTCCAATTGTTAAATCAAATAACCACACTGTTCATGTAATTCTTGTGTAATGAATGTTTTTTAAATTTGTGTGCATATTTTTACTCTTGGCTCCTTGAGAGCTGTTTTAAATGAATTGTATATGCATATGTATGAATATTCTTTTTTAATAAATAATGAATTATATTACTGTTTAAGTGTATTAGTTAAGGAATTGTTCCAGTAGGTCCAAGAACTAGGTTGGCCAAGACACCTATTTTAGGTTGTCTCAGTTAAGATTGGTTCACCAAGGGAAATAACTTATTTTCTTACTGTTAAAGTACCCTATTCCCCTGGTTGTAAGGGGGTCTCTCTCAAATCTTGAAACATCATCGACACTGTAGTCATCACTGGTAAGGTGTAGGACGCTGTCATCAATGATTTCTCCGTCAGCTGTCGAAGAAATGACTATCGTTGGCAGATCCATTGACAAATGAATTTTCCATGTGGAGGACTCCTTAAAAGGAGCTACAGGCATTGATGTAGATGTGTAAGATCTTTTATGAGAGGAAGGTTAACCAGACACTCCCTTATTCATTGACTTTTCTGTCACAGAGTCTTTGTGGTGAGACTTTAGTTTCTCTAATTCTTTTTCATATGAGGTTGAACCCCCATTTTTATGCCTCCTTCCTGGTGAATAATGGCTCTGCCCCTCATTTTCACAAGTAGAGTCAGAATCAGTCTTTTTCTTTTGAAACCGTAGTAGTCTGGTTTCACAGACCTTTAGAGTTTTAGCAAAAAATGCTTACACTCCTTTGGATTATGGTGAGCGTGTAAGCAATAAAGGCATTTTTTATGGATGTCTGTGCCCACAAGATTTATAAGCCCTCAAAAGTCTCTTTTTAAAACTTTCTGACATGATGCTGGTCACAAAACAACATAACAGGTGTGTAACCTCTGAGGTGCTTGAAGTGTTAAACAGATCGCTTCTGAAAGAAAAAAGGGTCAAAAGTTAATGGAAGCACAGCAAACTGAGCAAAATTCAGGGCAACTCCCTCACACACACACACACACACCATGGGTTAGAATTCTGTGGTATGTGGCCCTGCAGGTGAAGATTGCTTTACGGTCTGTGTTCTGATTGATTGAAATTTAGCACTTATAAAACAATGTGCATTGTTTACCAAAGTCCCTTAGCTTCTCTATGGCTCTCAATGCTTATGTTTAGCACTACTTGTTATTACTGCTAGGGAAGATTCTATTATGGGAAGCTATGAAAGATTCAGTAAAGATAAGATAGACGAATGAAACAGGGCGGGAACATTGCCATGAATTAAAAAAAACTTAAAGGCTTATCACTTGAACATATGAGAGCTGCATTCCCTGTCTCGTCTAACAACATATCTACATGTCATATACCACCCATAAAAAGGGAGTTAATAAAAGAAGAAATAACTGAATACATTTTACAATCTTTATCTAGCTCCAATATTTTTACAGATATTTTTACAGATAGCACCCCACATATATAGCATAAGTAGAGGATGGGGAAAGTCAGAATTTAATAATTTCAGAAACAAACATACAAAACCTACTAACTCCTAACAAAAACAAGACCAACTAATCATCGAACACTGATTTTGCTATCCAAAGAGAAAGTGATACAGGACTATTTCTTGTCACTGGTGTTCCGCCGCTTAAATTAAAACACTTGTGAACTAAACCGAGCCTACCATTTTTCAGTGTTTCTCCCCTCAATACCAGATGGGACATCAGCAAAAAGGGATCAGTAGCATCGACGTTCCACTATGGAAAACAAATAAAACATTAAGTAGGAAGGAAAAAATAAGTAATATCCAGGAGAAAATTTAATCTTACAGACCCAGCAGGAACCATGTTCAGTGTGTTAAGAAACTACATAGCTCCACTAAATATCTATCCATCATCCTTTCTAGTAAATAGAAAATGTTAATTCAGCACAGAATGATCTGTTCGCCTCCACAACGCTCAAAACATGGACCTCTGCTGCCACTGTATCAGCAGAGACCAACAAACCACTTTCGAGAAACTTCACCAAACAGCACTTCTTTCATCTGTTTGAAAAATCCTGATACCAAATGCTAAATACATCACTCCTACAGGGCTGGTTGCCGTACTCTTAATAGCAGACAAATACCAAATCTCCTTGACAAATCATCACTTGAGGAAAACCTGCGAATTGACGATAAACAAATAGTAAACATACTACCACTGAATGCTGCACTTCCATCAACTAAATTACTAAACCAAGGAGAAGTAGCAGTAGCCAACTAATAATCAACTTTTTGAGTAGATTGTAAAAGACAGACAATTGATGGACGGAATGCAGAACAAATCAAAACATTTACCCCCAGTCAAGAAGTCTGCGTTAAATCCATCATTCTTTTGCTCACCATGCCAACACCCAGTTTAGACCTGGCCATATGCAAATCAGCCTTGACCCAGTGCCTCATGGGACCTGCCCAGCCCGAACTGCCAAACCAGGTCCTCCCTGGACCAGAAACAAGCATCCTAGGATAGGTTTCACCCCTCTTCAGCCAGGATATCATGGTTCCAGTGGCACAGTGAGCCTAGGACTCATGTCTGGGCATACCTGGCACACTTAGGGCGAGAAAGCAAAAGACACACAATTGATGGACGGAATGCAGAACAAATCAAAACATTTACCCCCAGTCAAGAGATCTGGGTAAAATCGATCATTCTTTTGCCCACCATGCCACCCCAGTTTAGACCTCGCCATATGCAAATCGTTCTTGACCCTGTGCCTCATGGCAACAGTCCAGCCCGAACTGCCAAGCCAGGTCCTTGCTGGATTGGGAACAAACATCCTAGGACTGGTTTCGGGGTTTCACCCCTCTTCAGCCTGTTTTGTTTTATTCCAGTCCAGGGAGGACCTGGATTGGCAGTTCGGACTGGACTGTTCCGATGACACACAGGTTCAAGACTGATTTGCATATGGCTGGTTTCAACCTGGAATGGCATGAACAACAAAAAAACAATGAATTTAGGCCCAGATCTCCGTACTGGGGTGAATGTAAGACATTGCTCTGCATTCTGTCCATCAACTGTTGATTTTGCATTTGTCACCCCGAGTGGGACGGGTATTCCCAAACGTGGGTCCCATGCTCTCCATGCCACTGGAATCAAGCTATCCTAGCTGAAGAGGGGTGAAACCCGAAAACCGGTCCTAGGATGCTTGTTTCCGGTCCAAGGAGGACCTGGCTTGGCAGTTCGGGCTGGACTGTTCTCATGAGGCACAGGTTCAAGACTGATTTGCATGTAGCTGGGTTCAAACTGGAATGGCATGGTGAGCAAAAAAAACGATGGATTTAGGCCCAGATCTCTGTGCTGGGTGAATGTATGACATTGTTCTGCATTCTGTCCATCAATTGTTGTTTTTGCATCTGAGTAGATTGTAGCACAAAATGAGCAGCACTAAAAGCCTAATACTAGACAATAGTTACTCTTGTCTACTGGTACTTCTGGACTTCTCAGCAGCTAAATGTCCCGGCATATAAGATTGGCTGCTGAATCAACTGGTTCATATAATTCACGATTAGTCTAAAACAAACATAACTCTGGATTTGCACGCATCTGCTGGACATCTAGAAGTACGAGGTCTCAGTTCTTGCTAACATACTAAAATCTAAAAGCACTGTTTGCTTCAGGTAAATTTAAAAGTACAGATTCATCGATATATAGACAATATTCCACTGTGTCTAAAGATATTATCTGTAGAAAATATCCAAGTATTACCATCCTTCCTCATAAAAATACATCAATGGATGAAGGAAAAGCTACCTACAGTAACGCCTTATATGATACAGACATGATCTAGCCGCTGATTCCTTATCTTAGAATCCTCCTCAGGTACCAGACTAGATCCAGAAATGTTTTGAGCAGTACCTCTGCCCGTAGGTGGTGGGCGTCGAGCGACTCCACAGCGTCGTCGACTCCCGGATGTGTCCATGTAAGCCCTCTCCCTTTGGCTGATGTCAGGCTTTTTTTTACCATTTCTACGCCAACAATGCAGAGTTTCAGGAAACAGTGTGCCAAAAGGGAAAAAATCTTGTATCAGCCAGTATAGATTGAAAGAACTACAGTAGAATGCAAAGAGGGCTTCTAGGAGACCACAGGGCCCTCAGTTCGCAGAGTGGGGAGGTTGAGTGGGTTGAAAAGGAATCTGCAGCTCGATCCTGTCTACCAGATATGGAGTTACCAAAGGTAAGTAACTTATCCATCTGATAGAGACATCTATCTGCAGATTCCTTATCTTATCACAGTACCATCCTTGGAGGAGGGGCTGGAAATCGACCACACCAAAGATCCCCAAATAGGAGAAACCCGGCCAAAATATAGAAGGGACCAGACTATCTGAAAATGGATAGGTGAAGCACAGATGCTTACTGAAGGACTGATCACTAAGAAGGACTATGGGAAGCCCGTAGGGAGTAGAAAGCTACACGATTGTGAGAAACACAGTAAAGAACCAGTAAAAGAGACAGTCTCAAAGAGGGATGCAACCTATGTTAGGGGGATGCAAGGGGACCAAGGACAATAGTCAATAGAGCCGATGCTCAAACCAATGGAAGGAGCATACACAGCATGCTCAGCAGCAGCAAACACATACAAAGAATAAGCATACCCACTGTTCGTCAAGGACCCGACCCTGAGAACAGATTAGAAAAAGGGACCTCCACTCATAGAATGAACAGTGAAGAGAGAAAGAGAGAAGGATGAATGTCGCAGAGCATCGCCAGAAAAATAAGAAAGGCAAAAGAAATCACTCGTATTAAGAACCTTGATAGATATATAAGGCATCCTTTGTAACAATGTGAGCGAGATGCTCATGGAAGAGACAGATTGAAACAGACAAGTACAACCAAGAAGGGTGTAGTTAAAATGTAGCAAGGAACTCCGTACAGATGGCCAGATGGCCATATGTACAAAACACACACAAATCTATACATACAGTAAAAGACATCTACAAGAGATCCATACAAGTGATAGGTAAATACAGGCAGAGATATCTAAAGATAAATGTATTTAGGAATAAATGCACATATGAGAAACATACAAATTCCCATGGACACACAAGTCATACAGGGTACAGGAAAAGTATATCTACTCCTCCTAAGGTAACCCGCGTCCTGTGCCATTGAGTGGGAGGACGAGAAGTGGAGGAACAAGTGGCACTACAAAAACAGAGGTAACTAAGCAAGGAAAGAGATAATACTTCCTACAGTCATAAACGGGAGGTTACAACAGTAACTGAGGTGGAGACATAAAGATGAGCAGGGAAACCGCAAAACAGTGCCACATCAGAGCAGGAAGTAGAAGGTATTGCCTACTACAGGGAAACAAGGGCAACCGTCCATGAACCAACGCCATCGACTGAGGAAGGATGCCAGCAGGCGGTAGCAGGAGAAGCAAAGAATAAACAGCATGAAGAAGAATACCTCCAGGGAAAAAGAAGGGCTGACGGAATTAAGGGCAACTGATAGTTGATTATGACAATCAGACATTATCGAACGTATGGAAGCAGGAGAAAAAGGTAATAACCGCGACTAATGCTTCATGGAAACTTGAGGAACAATAGGATATGCCCCAAGAAAAAGTAATGAAATAACCCCACCAGAGAAGGGGGTTAAACATAACCTCTCACATGGAAAAAGGGGGGCGCTAGGAAGGCGGGAAGTGAGGGAGGAAGATACAGGAAAGAAAGGGAAACCCATCCTCTAATGAAAGAAAGATACCAGACAAGCTTCCCCTTCCTGCACATAAACAATCTTAAAATGCCGTTTTGTCACTTCTAGGTGTAGTTGTAGTGCACACAAGGAACTTACAAAATGTAATTTTTTTAAAGATTGTTTATGTGCAGGAAGGGTCACCTTTCTGAAAGTAAACAATCCAAGGCGTTTTTACTTTTTCTATGTGTGCTGCACAAGGCACCACACATGGAAAATGCAAAAACGAGGAGGAATAAAGCATTTCTCCTCTTTTTGGCAAGTTAAGACCAGGGTTTCCCTGGTCTTTATTTTGGCACTGCCTCCTATTCGCTCTACCGTTGTAAATAGGGGCAGCGTCAAAATCAATGGGTGTTGTAGTGGAATGCCCACCGCAACACCCACTGCCCACCCCTTTCACGCTAAGCATTGCGTGAAAGGGGGGCTTATTTACAAGGCAGCGTTAAGTCACATGAAGTGGCTTAAAGATGCCTTGTAACTAAGGCGAAGCCCCAATCGCCACAGGAACGTCGCAAAAAGTGACGTTCCCATGGCAATAGGGAATTGTAAATATACCCCTTAAATCCTTAGTAATTCGAGTATTTGTTTTGTGTGCCCACAATTGTTTATTTTTTTTCGAATTACTGTTTTAATGTTTGAAATTTAAATTATACAAATTGCTTGGGGGTCCCCGGCTTCCAGTGGTGACTCAATGGAGGTCCTCAGGAGTCAAAAGTTTGGGAACCACTGCTATAGTGTATTCAAAAAACATAAACAAAATACCCCCTACAGAGTAAGTATTCAGGTATTTGAGACCCCTAAGCAAGGTATGTTCAAGATGGCTGGAAACGAATCCTGTCACTGACATCTTAAATGAGAAGGAAAGTACCTGCAGAAAGCAGGACACCACATTGGGTGTAACCCTGGAAGGGAAAGAGTTCTCAGACTTATGAAGGCATATAAGAGCCAGAACAAAGAGGAAACAAAGTGTCTCCGACAACCCTAGCACAACAACAGAGTTAAGACTCCGTACCACCATGGGCATCCCTTTACGGGCATAAAGCCAAGTCAGCATGCGCACCAAATAAGGAGGTGCCCTAAAATGCATGTCACTCAAAGTGCACAGCATCTGAAAACCTGGAAGGACACAACCATGTGCGCTGACAGAGAGCAATAAAAGAGGCATGCCCTGAGCAACATAATTTGTAGTATCCATTCCACAGTGGATGCTAAGTGTGGCAGCTTGTTACCCATCTTCTACCAGGGTAACAAGAGCATTACTGGCTTACTCCGAAAGGGACGGCAAGAGGTGCTCCACAAAGTCCTATAAGGCGTGGGAGAAGCGGGCCAGCGAGCATACAAGTAGTGTTCAGGGAGTGAAAAGCAGTGCTAGAAGAAGAGGAAATACACCTACCACAAGTGTCAAATTGCCTGGCCTCCCTTTCTGGAGGGACAGGGGAGAGAAAATCAATATTTTGCGTGGCTACAGCAGCCTGAACCACAAAGCTGTCAGTAGAGGGATGTCTAAGTAGACAAGAGGAATCCTCCAGGACCTGGCGATGCCTGTGAGAATCCACCGGGAGTCCTGTTTCAGGTTTAGTCCAAGCAGCCAACAGGATATTGAAAAGACAGTCACTATTAGGTAGTCCAGGCTCAACATTAGATTGGGCAGTGTGTAGAACACCAATTAGGGGTTAGTTGACAATTCCACAGAAGGGAGTTGTAAATCCAGGACAACCAATACTCGATTGAGCATGTACACCAGCTCATACCAGGAGGAGACAGGAAACTGGCATTGATTCAAAGCCACTGGCGTCACCATAGTAAAGTAACCAGCTAGGTTGTACAGGGGATGCTAACGTGTCCTAAATTATAAGGACACACACCACACCATCTAAAGTACTTCCACAGCCATGGTCCTGAGAAGGAAAAAACAGAGGGGAAAAATCTGGGACGGTCAGCTCTATTGGCGTTGCGTCCGACACCATGACTGAAGCCAGTCAGCGCTGAGAAGGCGATGCCTGAACGTCGGAAGGAATGTTGATGGGAAACAAGGGCCCCAGTACGGCAGCCGGCAGACAAGAGGCCCATACAGACAAGAGGCCCATATAGACATTGGTGTTGGCAGACCAGAAGCAAGAGCCATAAGTGGGAGCCGCGACGGCTGTGCACCTGCGCCACTGAGGTGTCAGATACAAGAGGCCAACCTGAAGCAGACGGAAAACCTGACGGCGGAGTCACAGACACGACCTCATGCCCTTCCGTGGGGCCCAAGGACTCTTCAGAGGGAGGTGATGACCCCAGAACAGAGAGAACAGATTGAAAATGTTGTGTCATGTGGTTTAAAGATGCCCTAACCCTGAATAGGTGGAGAGATCCGTGGTGGACTCATGCCCCTGGCACTTCAACAGAAAAGTGGGGAGCAGCATAGGCAACATAGCCGGGAGGCGCCGAGACTCAACGCCGGATGTTGAAGGTGAATTAGTGGCCACGGGAACGGCTCCTAGAATGGATGCAAAGCGTAGGGGACCGAGGACGATGAGAAGACATCCGCCCCACCAGGAGCTTCATGCAATGTTCTCTATATGCTTTCGGTTGGAGCTGTTTCCAAAAGTCGCACTCGTCAGAGTTGTGCTGCTCACCCAGACACCACATGCAAACGAGTAAGGAACCGTGACGGACATTTGTCATCTCAATAAAAACATTATGCTGTTCCTATGAATTGAGAGACAAACACATAGGGAATTATATACCAACCCGACCACTGGGGTTCAAAGTTGGGAATTCATTGTATTGGATTATAATGCCCTCAAACACCCTGTTGGGTGTCATGCTTCATCATTGGGCTGCTCCTCGTCAGGTCAGCGGTGCAATACCCGACGGGCTCCCTATAGTGGGGGCACTTTAGCGGAGATCTTTCTCTAACAGCCATTTGGTGAAGTGCGGGTGTGCGGCCTTGTGTGTGGAGATATGTGTAAATGTTGAAAAAGAATATAAAATAGGGTTGGGAGTACCTAAGAAAACAACTTTATTCAAGGGGTCTCCTACCCTAAGTAAAAACACAACTATAAGGCGCAAGTGTGAGGTAATGTCTCAGGTTGTGGCACTCTTATAAGTAGTAGGTCAACATGTTTCTTGCCAAAATGTGTTATCTTCAGGTGATTCGTCAGGACCAGAAGGGGGGAAAACTATCTACAACTAAAACTTAGGAATGGTGTTGTGGCTGCACACTCACATCTACCGTAGGACTAAATAGTCGAATACCTGGTAGTACTGGAAATACCTGTTGAGAGAGAATACAACACATAGGTCAGTGTAGTACAGTTGCAATAGGTGTATTCTCTCTTATATCTGTGAATAGCTGTCTCTCAGTAATTTTATCGTGAGCATCAAACAGTTAAAAAACCATTAAAAACCAGGGTGCCACACAGTGAATACATCAGGTGAGAAATCATTGAATTTCACCTAATGTGGCACACATGGAAGTAGCAGAGCGAGGGGACTTACCCAGAATAACGAACTAACCAGGCATCACAGTACCCAGTAGGTTAAACACACGAGGAGTTCCTCATGTACTAGGAAACAAAAGTGGGAGAGGGAGGACAAGAAAAGGATGGACACATCACATTTAATGCAAGGGCATGTACAACCACACATTCACTAATGACCTCCTATCCACTGTCATAAGTGGTCATGAGAACCTCTACTGTGAGGACATGTTACATGGTTAAGTTTAAAAGTGAGTGGGTGTGTAATGCACATCAAGTCAAGTATGATCAGGTAGGCATAATGTATGGTAATCTGGTGCACACCTAGTTTCAATGGTCTAAGGGTTTTTGGTGCACAGAAATACTATCAAAGCCTCATAAGCAGGAATGTTGAGGAGCACACAAGTATAGTAGATCTTAAATTTAGAACTTGTATGGTTTGATTTGCACAACTGGCAGAACAACGCAGCAATGGTTTGTTCAATCTATTATGAGTTGGCACAATGCAGCGATGTAGTTATCTCCTGGCCATGTGCCACTAAAGTCAGCTAGGGGGCAGCAGTGTGTCACTAGTTATCCCCGGATTTCAAGGATCCTCCCCGGTGTTAGAGGAACACATGGTATTTCTAGTTGGCAGGGGAGGGGGTGTCAGTGTGCAGGTCCTTTGTCTTGGTTGAAACGTGTGTCACTATGTTGACTCACGCCATCACCCAAAAATGCGCTAACCAAAATTACGATAATCCGCAGTCCCGAGTACTACGCTAGTGGCCCCATGAGAACAGGCATTGCGTGCAAATTCAATTATGGGGATTAGTTAGCAGATCCATAGCAGCCCGGCTGCATCTAAAACAATCTAGGTGCCCCCCATAGAATACGACCAATATCAATGTTTAGGAGACAATGTTAATAACTTGTAACCCTGTGTATGCGGCAATACCGTAATGGCCTCCCATCCTCTATGAGGTACTCACGTTTGTGCTGATTGCACAAAGCTGCAGACCTACCCACTCCTACCGGGTATGGGTGGTAGAGTGGTGTAGGTGATAGAGCGCGCAGGTCACCCGGCTCACCGAATTTCTTTTTCCACGCACTTGGCCCTGGCGTGTAAAATTGTGTTTTATTCAATTTCAATGATAACGTTTTACTGGGGTGAACCAGGTGATTTCCAATATATACGCGCTCCTATGAGTAATCGATTGGGTGACTCTTACACCACTTACTATTCATGTACCTGACTTACCACAGGCACATTACTCCTGACGGATCAGGAGCTAGCAGTGGACAGGTGATAAGGGTTTTCTAAAAGGGAGAAATTCTACTTTACACATTTAATACCCTTTGTATCACTTTAATGTATAATGACCACAGACGCCTTGATGGTTTTAAGGGTTTTATATAGTGTAAGTTTAAAATGAAAATGCCATTACAAGGAGGCAAATGCAAAGCAATACATCAATGATTAGAATCAGAACCAGAATGTAACTATGGATAAGGGTGAGTATCATAGAGTAAAAGGGAACACTATAGGGCATGAATCATAATAAACATATTAACTAATATGGTTTAAACTAGGGCAAGGACGTGAGGAGGACCTAATGTGTGACCTAATAATTTTATACTAATTCCTAAACCTTATGCTATCTTTACTAACTTCACGGCAACCATACTAAGGGAAAGGGAATACGTGGAACAATCTAGATAAACAGTCGGGTTTAACAATGTCCTATAGGAAGGGTAAAGTGGAACATTTACTAATAATCAATTGCATGAAATACATTCAAAGGAGATATGGAGAATATCACAGGCAAGATTGCTTTAATTAGAAGAGGAAAATTAAGGGTATAGTATAGACAGACACCTATGCCAATATTTACCTAAGTGAGAATGAGGACTAACCCTGGCCACGGGTCAGTTGGGAAAGAACGGGACAAGGACCCTCAAGGATTCAGGGAAATACCAGAAGGTGAGCCGGTACAGCTCATGGACAGTCAGGACAGGATACCCCTCAGGTCTGGGTCAGGACTGGGTTCACCAAGGCACGACCAACCCCTCACAGCTTCGGATGCAACGCCAGCGTTACCCCCTCTTCTGCACGGAATCCGCCAATAACCCCGATTGGGTTTTCGAATCTCCCAGCAAAGTGCTTCGCTTAGCACTTAGGACTAATTTCCACCCCTTGGAGTTTGTGGAAAGTTTCAGGCAGAATGCTCCGCAGCACTCTGTATCAGGCACCTATAGAGTTCGTAGGGTCAGTGACAGGTCTGCTACTCGGACAAGTCGGACAATTTCTCCAAGCTAAGCTAGGCTATGTATACAGTTTTAAGTCCCCAAGACCACCCATAAATGTTGCAAAATGACAAAGTCCCATCTTCTGATTGGTCAAGGGAGGTGGTTTAAGACATTTGTCACCACCTATATTTCTATTACGTATTTCACGTGACATTACCCTCCCCCTAGCATCTGGGTTCCCAGGCATACGTGTGGGAAAGTACAATAGTAAAGTAAAGGTTTGCAACATTGTTGCACATTCAGAGTAAAAATAGCAAGTCTTCAAGGGCGAAGGTGCGCTTGGAAAGGACAGTCCCATTTTCAATAGCCAACTGGCCAGGTTCCATTGCTGCACGTCCCAGATTTTAGGTCACGTGATGAGGGACATGTCAGCTTCAATATGGTTCCCGTCCCTACTTCCAGGCCCTCATTTACGCGGTACATGAAAAGTAAGCGAAAACAAATTAATAACACAAAATAAAATGAATACACTGCACACCATGACCAACTACTCTTAATCCCTTATTTTATAATACTTATAGCATTAAGAGTTAGTGCAGAAAAAGATGCATATACAAAAGCGGCTTAAGATAGCATGAAGCATGATTAAAGACAAGCGGCCATTTTAGCAACAATGCGCATGAGCGAACTTTTCCCTCCAGATTGCGAGTGCGTCACATCACATGGGTATGACCGACGCATGCGCAGACTGGATTTCTGCAAAGCGGCCATTTTATTAATGTGCAAGCGTGATTATGATGAAAAAAACACATAGGCAAGCCTCCTAGGGACACCCGTGTGTTGGGGAAATACAAATAAAATGACAAACAATCGGAGTTAGTACAGTTATGATTTAGGCGAGGTTCATGAAAGAGAGCAAGTCGCGTTACGTGCGAATCCTTGCTCCATCAATCCCCTCTTTGATGATATTTACTATCATCACTACACATGAAAACAGATGCCAACTTCATTCTTCCATTTCATCCATGTCAATCTCGATGAACTTATTGTTGAGCTTTCTCTCCGCCTCTCTGTGAGAATGATTGTTCTTTGCTTTCTTATATATCTGGTTTCCTAATTCTTCTAATTCTAAGTCTTCAGCCTTTCGCTTTCCTCTTTTATTCACTATATATTTTCTGCATTTCTGGCATTTGCAACAGATGAATATGATCAGAACAATCACACCTATTCCAACTATTGGCATCAATATTTTCCATAGAAGACTTCTACCTAAGTTAGAAAACCAACTACCTACAGAGGAGAGACCATCAGTCAGTCTCTTCCAGGCACTGTCAACCTCTAATGGTTTAAGTTCTTTTTCCAAATTAGTAATCTTTCTTACATACTTCTTAATTTCGACACTTTTATCAGGAATGTAAGTGCAACAATGTTGTGCCCTCAGCATCCTGCAGACTCCGCCCTCTTTTGCCAATAAGGTATCAAGAGCAAGGCGATTCTGTAAAACCATTGATCTGATCGCAACCATCTCAGTATTGATCATCAGGAATCCAGCAGCAGTGTCAGTAGATAACCGATCCACTACTGTAGATAATTTGCAGATTCTATGAGTATTCAGAACTACCCCCATTCCAGGTATCAGTGCACTAAAAATATCACCTACAATTTCTCCTACACTTTCACGTTTGCTACGCACTAAGCCATTAGTAATCTCATTGCTTCCAGCTGCATTGTTCACATGGTATATTTTCGGAAAGACAATGCCAAAGTAGCAGCTTCCATACCAGTGATCCGGCAATTTGAAATATGCCTTGTTTCCACATATATAATAAATTCCTGGAAACACAGGTTCTGACCCATTTTTGAAACCCCAACCTCCAATTACCTTGTAATTATGTTCACACTCGCTGGAACCAATGAATACATTGTTATAATAACTAGTCTTTTCTCTATGAAGACAGAGTTTCCCTTTCCGTTCAAAATCCAGCAACAGAGCAGGAGTAACTTCGCTTTGTGAGGTGTTATCCATGTTTTCTGCCCATCTAGGTGTTCTGTCCTTCTCGTCATTTGCCTTTTTCTGAAACTTTTCCTTTCTCTTTTCTGCCATTTTCAAGAACATTTTCTCTTGTGCATGTAAAGAACAAGTCAAGTTAGCTTTCCTAGCTTCATTTAAGTCTATGTCACCTATAGTCAGGAAATATTCCCCCATGTAGCGAGTCACTCCACCAAGTGTATGTACAAGGTTCAGATTCCCTCTAATAGGAAGTTCTGAAAAGATAACGTCAGTGTTTGAGTAATAGTACTGTAAAGTGCTTCTATAGAACAAGCTAGCTAGAATACTACAGGAGATTCCATAGGTCAGGGGTAAATGGTGGTATGTCACACCTTCAGCTACTGAAGTAGGTAGCATCATGCAGACATAGCAATCTTCTATTTCCATAGCTTCTACATAGTGCACTAAAAGATTAGCGAAAACATTTAAGTGTGTCCTGTTCTTCATTTGGTGATAATGTAGTTCACCCTCATCTGATGCTTCTAAGTCAGGTCGTGTATGTCTCAGTCTCACTGAATTGTCACGTCTTTCTACTCTTCGTGGAGTTTCTTCAGTATGTACAACTTCTGCGTCTGGCGTCATCGAGTCCGTAGGATATATGTTAGGGTCTTTGCTTATCATAAAAGGTATAAACACTGTTAATCCTATCCATATCACTATCATTAGTACTATATTACAGATGCATATTTTACAGCAAGTTCTGCAACAGCTAAATCTGGACCTTCCAGTGACATTTGAATCAGACATTTTATCTTACAGGTGGCTTTCTCAACCCCTCTTTGTTTCTTTTCAGCCGAGGTTCTACTTTGCTTCACCTCAAGGAGGGTCTTTGTCATAACTCCTATCAGCAATGGACTCTTCGTCGCTTTTGCCACTGGCTTCAGGCTCATCAATTTCTTCCAACACCAAATAAGTCCATTCAGAGCTCCGATACAGTTTGTTCTGTTTCTTTACTCTGCTGCCCTTTCGGATGAACTTTCCTCGGGCTTCTTTTCCTTCACTTTCAGCCTTTAGTTTTTCTTCGAATGTTTTTATTCTTATCCTTAGTTTCTTCACGTACCGGGGTTCACCCTTCTTTTCGATCTTTTTAGTGGTCGAGGAGACTTGTCCTTCCTCGTGAGCTCTTTTGTTTTCTCTTCTTGGCCGCACTATTGCTTCAGCAGTGTCTTTTTCCCTTCCTGTCTGACTAGTTCCAGGTCTTTCATCTATTTCTTCTGCCTGGTCCTTAAGCTGACCTAGTTCAGGTTTAGACTGTATGTGATCTTGGTTTGTGAGTGATTCACTGTACTCTTCTTCCTGAACATGTTCGTCTATTACTAACTGGCTCTGTTCATGCTCTTCGATCTCTTGATTTTCTTCCGCATGAACTTCTGCTTTGACTATTATCTGTCCCTTTCCAGTCTCCTCTGTCTCCGAAGGAGTGTCGATGACTTGTTCTGTCCCTACTTGGCCTATTCCCTGATCAGATTTTATGATGGCTTTGATGATCTGACCTTCTCCTTCTTGTTCTGACTCACCTGCACTGTCCCACTCACTACCTAGGTAAGAGTATTTTCTGGTTCTTATTGGATCAAGAACTTGGTCGTCGGCACGAAACCATTCAACGTCTTGACTTGTGCTCGGTAGTTCGCCATCAGCGAGATCCGGACCTTCTTCTGGAGTCTCCTCAGCTGGGCTACCTTCAGCTTCAGTCGCGTTTTCTCCGGTTACCCGCTTTGTGTGGCTTGCATGGATCCACTTTGGTACACCAGCACACTTCACAGCAGTTGTGGTGACAAGGATCACTTGTCGAGGCTTGCCCCACTTCGGTCCAAGGCAACTCTTCCGGGTATGTTTCTTTAACACCACCCAATCACCTGGTCTCAGTTTGTGTGCTGGAGTTGTAGGCCATTCGACAGCAGTCTCTCCAATCTGGTGAGAGATAGAACGCACTTGGTCACCCAACTGCCTGCAGTATTCTAGCACCATATCATCAGTAATACTTAGCAGTTTGTGTCCAGGTACCCATGCCTGTCGCATCACTCTTCCCATCAGAACTTCATGGGGGCTCAGGCCTGTCTTTTTGTTTGGAATACTCCTTAAGCTCATCAGCACCATGGGCAAAGCTTCTATCCAGTTCATTTTTGTGGAGTCACACAATTTCGCCAGCCTGGACTTGAGAGTGCCATTTATTTGCTCGACTATCCCAGAAGCCTCTGGATGATAGGCACAGTGCAGCCTTTGTTCCATGTTAAATGCTCTGCAGAGTTCCTTTAGGACCTCGTTTGAAAAATGTCCACCTTGGTCTGTTTCAATTGTCTCTGGAATTCCAAAGCGTGGTATCAGTTCCCTAAGTAATAATTTAGCTACAGTCAGGGCATCATTCTTCTTTGCTGGGTAAGCCTCCACCCACCGGGAAAACAAGCAAACTATGACCAGGACATATCTATATCCTTTGCACAGGGGCATTGTTATGAAGTCTGCCTGCATCCTAATGAAGGGACCTTCTGCTCTCCCAATGGTACTTTGCTCCCCTACTGTCTTCTTTCCTGCATTGAATTGTTGACACACTAAACACCTCTGACAAAGTTTGTCTGCTGTGCTCCTGAATTTTGGACTGTAGAACACCTTTTCAAACATTCGGCACATGGCATCCCTCCCAATATGTGTGGGTTCATGTATTATCCGGGCCATTGCGGTAACCAGTCGTTCGGGGAGTACAGGCATACCAGTTACATGGACCACAACACCATCCTTTTCCCTTGGTCGACATTCATCCTGCCTCCACCTGTTCCTTTCTTCCCTGTCTGTCGTCTGTTGTAGTTCTCTCAATTCATCCCATGTTCCCAACCTTTCAAACAACATCAGTTGGCAGCTGCTTCCACCTCCCCATAGTTTAATTAGGAGGGACATTTTGTGTCGGGCGCAGTACTGGGCAATTTGGTCAGCATATCTGTTTCCGGCTGTCACCTCGTCATTTCCAGATCGGTGAGCCGCACACTTGACCACAGCCAATTCTTTGGCCAATTAGATGGCTTCCAGTAAGCTTTGTACTGGTTTCCCATTTCGGATGGGAGAACCTGAGGAAGTCATGAATTCTCTTTGCAACCATAGCTGGCCGAAGTCATGAACAACCCCATAACAGTACTGACTGTCAGTATAAACAGTTACTCTTTTGTTTTTCCCAATTTTACAAGCTCTTGTTAGAGCGATGAGCTCCGCTACTTGAGCAGATTTAACTTCGCAAAGATAGGAAGCTTCCAGGGTCTTTTCCAAAGTGACTACAGCATAGGCAGCACTCAAACCTCCATCCTCATGTCTCAAACATGAACCATCCACAAACATTTTGAGGTCTTCATCAACCAAAGCCACTTCTCTGATATCAGGACGGGGTTTTGTGCTAAATTCAGTTAAGTCTATGCAGCTATGTTCAATTTCATCTCCTGCCTCTACATCAATGGGAAGGGGCAATAGAGTTGCAGGGTTTAGAATGTTACATCGGGAAATTATTAAATTTTCTGCACCAATGAGAATCCTCTCATACTTGGTCAGCCGACTAGGGGTGAGATACTGTGTCTTGGTTCGGGTAAGTAAGATCACAACTGAATGTGGAACAAATACAGTGACAGGATGTCCCATCACAATGTTCTCACTTTGCTCTAGACTAGTACAGGTAGCAGCTACTGCTTTCAGGCATCCAGGTAATCCAGCAGCCACTGGATCTAGGGCGGCTGAAAAGTAGGCCATGGGACGTCTAATCAGACCATGTTCCTGGGTTAAGACCGAGAGCGCACAATTGTCTCTCGTGTCACAGAACAGTTCAAAGTTCTTGGAATAGTCAGGCATTCCTAAGGCTGGAGCTGTGCACAGACAATTTCGCAATGTTACCCAAGCAGTCATGCATTCATCATTCCAACAAACTGGGTCTTCCGCTCCTTTCTTTGTCATGTTAATCAAGGGTTTAGCTATAGCCGCGAAACCCACGATTCACTGTCTGCAGTACCCAACAACTCCTAGGAACATTCTTACTTCTTTCTGGGTTACTGGTAGTGACATTTCTCGAATTATTTTAATTCTTTCTGTAGTGACTTTCCGGATCCCTTTCTCTATCTGGTGCCCCAGATATTTTACTGAGGTTTTGCAGAACTGTAGCTTGTCTGGTGAAACCTTATGTCCTCCCTTTCCTAGGTGATTCAGCAAGGCAATGGTATCAGTGACACAGTCGTCTTGACTTCTAGACGCTACCAGCAGGTCATCTATGTACTGCACCAGGACAGACTCTTTAGGCAGTACTAAAGATTCAAGGCATTTCTTTAGAATCTGGTTGAAAATCGATGGACTTTCGGTGTACCCCTGGGGGACACGATTCCAGACATAGATCTGGCTGTTGAATTCAAAACTGAAAAGGAATTTGCTTTCTGGATGTAATGGGATGGAAAAGAATGCATGGCACAGGTCTATGACAGTGAACCATTCCGCATTCCAAGGAATCTGATACAGTAATACTGCGGGGTTAGGCACTATGGGACAGCAAGGTACTACAATTTGGTTTACCTTGCGCAGGTCCTGCACTACCCTATACTTTCCGCTAGGCTTCTTAATTCCAAGTATGGGTGAATTACAGGGACTGCTCATCACTTCCTGAATGATGTTTGCTTTGAGCAATCTGTTTAATTCCTTTGCGACTCCTTCTTTCACTTCTGCACTCATTTTATACTGTTTGGTATTTGGGTATACCGCATTTGCTTTTATAGCTATTTTAACTGGGTCTACATTTGCCATTAAGCCTACATCTTTTCCAGTAAAATCCCAAACTTCAGGTATTACGCTCGATTGGAGTTCTTCAGGTAGACTTTCAATGGACATGGGCTTAATTTCTGTGTCGGGCCTTAGTAACATCAATTTATATAGGCCATCTTCATCTGGGGTCTGAATTTCAACACCATTTGGTGAGCAAAAGATGGTGCAACGCATTTTGCACAACAAATCTCGTCCTAATAGGTTTACGGGACTGGAATCACAGACCACAAATCTGTGCATTTCCTTGAAATTTCCTATGGAAATTTCCATAGGTTCTGTTACCGGAGTACTGATTATCTGATTTGAAACTCCCACTACTTGGATAGCTTCTCCCGAGGGGGGTAGGTTAGGAACGTCCGCTGTTCTCACAGTGGAACGGGTAGCACCAGTGTCCAACAGAAAGGTGACATCTGTCCCTTCAACCTTTCCTTCAATGTATGGTCCAGTCTGGTCTACCGGTAAGGAGGCGCCAAGCACGCACTCCTTGTCCTCCCCTCTCAGGCCTCGTCAGTATTGGTCATCACAGAGAAAAGTGTCGTTTAACAGGTACTGTGGAATGGGTGCATTTCTTTCATTCTCTCCTTCCCACACTTCGACCCTTTCATTCTGTTGGCCCTGATTCCTATAATTTTGTCTAGGAGCGCGTTGCAACGGGGGTTGATTTACCTGCTGTTGGGTCTTTCGGATCCCCTCTTTCTGCACCTGTGGATTTAAACCATTTACGGGGGCATTATCAGCCTGCAAGTGCGGACATTTATCTCTCCAATGCCCCATCTGACCACATCCGTGACAGGGGAATTTTCCCATAGCCTCTTCTCTACTCATTTTTACCCGGGGCCTGCCTCCACCCCCAGCATTCGGATTTGGTGCATTATTAATATTAGTCATTTTACTTAACTGTTTTTCTTGTTGTTCAGCTAACTTCACCTGAGCCCACATCACTTTCTCCTTTAGGGCTTTCTTTTTGTTCTCGATCTCATCTTCGCAGTATTTGGCATATTTGAGAACATCATCAATGGGTTTCCCTTGCCAACTGATTTTGTTATCTCTAATCCACTGGGATATTTCAGGTCTCAATCCTAACACGAATCGATAACTGAAATGGGTCATATCCTTCATGTCCACATTATCGATTCCACTGTAAGTTTTGAACACCTGTAGTAACCTTTCATAAAAGGAGTGGACTGATTCATCACGCTCTTGGGTAGTTCTATCTATACGGGTCCAATCAGTTTCTTTTGCAGGTACCTTTTTCTTTAGGTATTGTATGACTTGGTTATATTTTCTCATTACGTCAGGTGAGGGAGCTCCAGTTACAGAGTCTCTCTCGTACTCCTCATTGGGCCAATCGATTTCAATTTTACATTCGGTCCATAGGTCCACAGGTACTACAATGTCGAAAAACCCATCCAGGTCTTTCAGGAGACATTTCTGAACCTTTATGAAGCGTTATACCTGTCGGTACCACTCAACTGGTTTCTCCCTCAATTTAGGGAAGTCATTGGTAAATGACACTATATCTTGTCTGGACCAAGGGACATGGACATATTTTCCCCCTGGGACTTCTCTCATGGGACATAATTTTTCTGGTTTGTCCACCTCTTGTAGGACGTACTCAGCAGTCCGTGGTCTCTCCTTGCTTTCCTCCTTTTTCTTTGCCCACCTGGCTTTCCACTTATCTAGATCTCCCCATTTCTGTACTAGGTTTATCAGTTCCTTAATCTGCATCTTCTTCCCTACTGTATTTAGGTTTTCTAAATCTTTATCTGAAAAATCTACTCTGTAGGATTTTTGTAGTACTTTGGATCTGCTAACATCGATTCCCATGCATGCTGCCGTGTCCATTAATTTTTCGAAAAATATTTTTGCATTCCGGGTGAGATTCTTGCACATGAACAACAACTCCTCTTCATCCCGGACATTCAATCGGTCTAATCCCACATTTCCTGCTGTCAATTCCTCTAATTCTATTCTTAATTTACAGATATCCAAAGGTTTCGGATGAGAGTCTCCTCCTTCTAATTCTCGGGTCCATCTCTCTATTTCCTCAGGAGTTACTACCCTAGCACTTCGAGTCCCTGATGAAGACTCTATTAGTACGTCTTTGTTCCTAGTCTGAGTTCCAGTTCGAGACATACTACTTCCCTGTTCCTTATTAGGCAGATCCATCAAGGAAACCATGGACTCGCATTCACTTGCTTGGTCATCAATAATGAGTGGTTCCCTTCTGGGCGGGGGCATCATCGGGGTTATGACTGGAGTTTTTGGAGTATTCATTCTGTCCCCATATAGAGGAAAAACTGGACCAATGGTTACTGGAATCGTCAGGGCTTCAGGATTTGGATTAATCTGAGCTATGGCATGTATGAGATCGTTTCGCTGTCCTCTCAGGGCCTCCCTTTCCTGCTCGTGTAACACCCTATTTATGGGGGGATCCTGTATCATTTGGGGTACTAGAGAAGGATAAATATTCGGAGCTGATGGAGTTGACAAAACTGGTCTTTCCTCACCAAAGGGGTTGTAATTCGGGACCACGAGGTCAGGTCTACCAAATCCCTCTCCTCCCGCTCTTCTCTGTTCTATCCCTGTGGAATCGGCTTCACTAGTACTTCTTCTTCCTGAAGGTCTCAATGGAGTAGTTAAGCTTTGAGATCTTGTTTCTTCATTATAAGGCGGGGGACCTTTCATAAATAAGTCCTCTAGAAATTCATCTTCCGATTCACCCAGGGGCATCAAGTGTCGTGTTTTCTCAGTACATTTCTTCCCTCCCATCATTTCATTAGCTCCGAACATGGGGAATAACCCTTCTACCATCATATTTTGTCTCCACTGTTTCAATTTCTGCTCCTTGGTTTCCTTTACCAATTTTGGATACCATCGGGTCACTCCCTTGTCCATCCGGGGTCTGTCTCGCTCTAGAGCCTCAATTTCCCATTCCTCTAAAGCTTCATACTGAGTTAATCTAGGTCTGGGATGTAATTCATTCATTCGGGTCCTCAGGTTAAATAGGACTCTCCCGTTAAAAGTACCATCAATGGGAAAGGCTAAAACTCCATCCTCCGCAGTGTACTTTACCCAGTTCTTTAACCATACACAGGTATGATACCCTTTTTCTAACATCATGAAAGAGGCGGGAGTATCTGCCGGAGGAATGATCACTCCCTCCCTAGTTCGTACGGGTTTGTCAGTTTTGAAGAAATTCTTTATTTTGCTGGTAAATGACATTTTTCTCTTTCCTCCGTACATGTTGTGAGGTCTGCCTTTGCTCATCAACTCTTTATGACACCCTAGATTTCGTGGATCAGGCAGAAAATCAGGGTACCACATACACCGCTCGTAACAATCTATAAGCTCGGTGCGGAAAATTTTGACTACTTCGTTTGAGCTTCCAATGTTAGCGCGACTCCAATTCCTCAACAACCAATCAGTCCAGAGGTTGCAAAAGTTCCTGACCAATGGGTGCGCGGCCTTTTCGCAAGACGCGTTCTCACGCTCAGGCACTCACCCCTCCCTTACAATTTCAGCTTCACTACACACCCCGCTGGTTTAACCAATCCCAGCGCGGCACGGAGTGACGTCAGATCAGCCCTTCGACTGACTCCCTCCTTTACAAGGTAACGGAAACTTTGTATTTTCTCTAAGGTGCTAATGTTAATTTTAGTCAACAACGTGTAACATTCGCCATTGTGTAGGAGTGTTCTAAAGAGATAGAAAGTTCTTCTTTTACTGCAAGTAAACCACTTCTGTCTACTTTTCATACACTTCGGATAGACTTCTCTTGCCTACCCTATCACGCAAGCATTAGAAAACCTGCTACTTCCCAGACTCATCCACTTCTTTCCGGGATATATACTAAGCCTAAGGTTTCGACAGCGTTTCCCTCTGCTAACATGCAAGCTCCGATGACTCTATTACTCCCTTAGTGTGACCCTTACTAGGTGATATCAGACCAAGGTTTCTATCAGCAGTCCCGTTACTTTCATTCATACAGTTTTCCGAAAAAAGACCTAATTAGCGCTTCCAGTTCCACTTGAACCATGCACTAACCTTTCCTCCCTACAAATGACCTCAGAACGGAATGGATTCTACTCACCATCCGTTATACACTTCCCCGGGGATTTCAGACGACACTCAACAGTCACACACAATTGGTTAAAACATATAATATTTACCAGCAATACATATGTATAAAATTATCTCAAAACAATTAAAATATTTTAAAAACAGTTGCGCAATAAAATATTAAGTAACATAATCAATATTAAAATTTTAGCAGCACATTTATTTTTCACGGTTTATTTTCTAACTATCTTATCTACCTATCTTACTAGTCCTAACCATCCTCTGCTTACCAGAAATTACTGATAGAGCGCGCAAGTCACCCGGCTCACCGAATTTCTTTTTCCACGCACTGGGCCCTGGCGTGTAAAATTGTGTTTTATTCAATTTCAATGATAACGTTTTACTGGGGTGAACCAGGTGATTTCCAATATATACGCGCTCCTATGAGTAATCGATTGGGTGACTCTTACACCACTTACTATTCATGTACCTGACTTACCACAGGCACATTACTCCTGACGGATCAGGAGCTAGCAGTGGACAGGTGATAAGGGTTTCCTAAAAGGGAGAAATTCTACTTTACACATATAATACCCTTTGTATCACTTTAATGTATAATGACCACAGACGCCTTGATGGTTTTAAGGGTTTTATATAGTGTAAGTTTAAAATGAAAATGCCATTACAAGGAGGCAAATGCAAAGCAATACATCAATGATTAGAATCAGAACCAGAATGTAACTATGGATAAGGGTGAGTATCATAGAGTAAAAGGGAACACTATAGGGCATGAATCATAATAAACATATTAACTAATATGGTTTAAACTAGGGCAAGGACGTGAGGAGGACCTAATGTGTGACCTAATAATTTTATACTAATTCCTAAACCTTATGCTATCTTTACTAACTTCACGGCAACCATACTAAGGGAAAGGGAATACGTGGAACAATCTAGATAAACAGTCGGGTTTAACAATGTCCTATAGGAAGGGTAAAGTGGAACATTTACTAATAATCAATTGCATGAAATTACATTCAAAGGAGATATGGAGAATATCACAGGCAAGATTGCTTTAATTAGAAGAGGAAAATTAAGGGTATAGTATAGACAGACACCTATGCCAATATTTACCTAAGTGAGATTGAGGACTAACCCTGGCCACGGGTCAGTTGGGAAAGAACGGGACAAGGACCCTCAAGGATTCAGGGAAATACCAGAAGGTGAGCAGGTACAGCTCATGGACAGTCAGGACAGGATACCCCTCAGGTCTGGGTCAGGACTGGGTTCACCAAGGCACGACCAACCCCTCACAGCTTCGGATGCAACGCCAGCGTTACCCCCTCTTCTGCACGGAATCCGCCAATAACCCCGATTGGGTTTTCGAATCTCCCAGCAAAGTGCTTCGCTTAGCACTTAGGACTAATTTCCACCCCTTGGAGTTTGTGGAAAGTTTCAGGCAGAATGCTCCGCAGCACTCTGTATCAGGCACCTATAGAGTTCGTAGGGTCAGTGACAGGTCTGCTACTCGGACAAGTCGGACAATTTCTCCAAGCTAAGCTAGGCTATATATACAGTTTTAAGTCCCCAAGACCACCCATAAATGTTGCAAAATGACAAAGTCCCATCTTCTGATTGGTCAAGGGAGGTGGTTTAAGACATTTGTCACCACCTATATTTCTATTACGTATTTCACGTGACATTACCCTCCCCCTAGCATCTGGGTTCCCAGGCATACGTGTGGGAAAGTACAATAGTAAAGTAAAGGTTTGCAACATTGTTGCACATTCAGAGTAAAAATAGCAAGTCTTCAAGGGCGAAGGTGCGCTTGAAAAGGACAGTCCCATTTTCAATAGCCAACTGGCCAGGTTCCATTGCTGCACGTCCCAAATTTTAGGTCACGTGATGAGGGACATGTCAGCTTCAATATGGTTCCCGTCCCTACTTCCAGGGCCTCATTTACGCGGTACATGAAAAGTAAGCGAAAACAAATTAATAACACAAAATAAAATGAATACACTGCACACCATGACCAACTACTCTTAATCCCTTATTTTATAATACTTATATCATTAAGAGTTAGTGCAGAAAAAGATGCATATACAAAAGCGGCTTAAGATAGCATGAAGCATGATTAAAGACAAGCGGCCATTTTAGCAACAATGCGCATGAGCGAACTTTTCCCTCCAGATTGCGAGTGCGTCACATCACATGGGTATGACCGACGCATGCGCAGACTGGATTTCTGCAAAGCGGCCATTTTATTAATGTGCAAGCGTGATTATGATGAAAAAAACACATAGGCAAGCCTCCTAGGGACACCCGTGTGTTGGGGAAATACAAATAAAATGACAAACAATCGGAGTTAGTACAGTTATGATTTAGGCGAGGTTCATGAAAGAGAGCAAGTCGCGTTACGTGCGAATCCTTGAAGCAAAGTAGAACCTCGGCTGAAAAGAAACAAAGAGGGGTTGAGAAAGCCACCTGTAAGATAAAATGTCTGATTCAAATGTCACTGGAAGGTCCAGATTTAGCTGTTGCAGAACTTGCTGTAAAATATGCATCTGTAATATAGTACTAATGATAGTGATATGGATAGGATTAACAGTGTTTATACCTTTTATGATAAGCAAAGACCCTAACATATATCCTACGGACTCAATGACGCCAGACGCAGAAGTTGTACATACTGAAGAAACACCACGAAGAGTAGAAAGACGTGACAATTCAGTGAGACTGAGACATACACGACCTGACTTAGAAGCATCAGATGAGGGTGAACTACATTATCACCAAATGAAGAACAGGACACACTTAAATGTTTTCGCTAATCTTTTAGTGCACTATGTAGAAGCTATGGAAATAGAAGATTGCTATGTCTGCATGATGCTACCTACTTCAGTAGCTGAAGGTGTGACATCCCACCATTTACCCCTGACCTATGGAATCTCCTGTAGTATTCTAGCTAGCTTGTTCTATAGAAGCACTTTACAGTACTATTACTCAAACACTGACGTTATCTTTTCAGAACTTCCTATTAGAGGGAATCTGAACCTTGTACATACACTTGGTGGAGTGACTCGCTACATGGGGGAATATTTCCTGACTATAGGTGACATAGACTTAAATGAAGGTAGGAAAGCTAACTTGACTTGTTCTTTACATGCACAAGAGAAAATGTTCTTGAAAATGGCAGAGAAGAGAAGGGAAAAGTTTCAGAAAAAGGCAAATGACGAGAAGGACAGAACACCTAGATGGGCAGAAAACATGGATAACACCTCACAAAGCGAAGTTACTCCTGCTCTGTTGCTGGATTTTGAACGGAAAGGGAAACTCTGTCTTCATAGAGAAAAGACTAGTTATTATAACAATGTATTCATTGGTTCCAGCGAGTGTGAACATAATTACAAGGTAATTGGAGGTTGGGGTTTCAAAAATGGGTCAGAACCTGTGTTTCCAGGAATTTATTATATATGTGGAAACAAGGCGTATTTCAAATTTCCGGATCACTGGTATGGAAGCTGCTACTTTGGCATTGTCTTTCCGAAAATATACCATGTGAACAATGCAGCTGGAAGCAATGAGATTACTAATGGCTTAGTGCGTAGCAAACGTGAAAGTGTAGGAGAAATTGTAGGTGATATTTTTAGTGCACTGATACCTGGAATGGGGGTAGTTCTGAATACTCATAGAATCTGCAAATTATCTACAGTAGTGGATCGGTTATCTACTGACACTGCTGCTGGATTCCTGATGATCAATACTGAGATGGTTGCGATCAGATCAATGGTTTTACAGAATCGCCTTGCTCTTGATACCTTATTGGCAAAAGAGGGCGGAGTCTGCAGGATGCTGAGGGCACAACATTGTTGCACTTACATTCCTGATAAAAGTGTCGAAATTAAGAAGTATGTAAGAAATATTACTAATTTGGAAAAAGAACTTAAACCATTAGAGGTTGACAGTGCCTGGAAGAGACTGACTGATGGTCTCTCCTCTGTAGGTAGTTGGTTTTCTAACTTAGGTAGAAGTCTTCTATGGAAAATATTGATGCCAATAGTTGGAATAGGTGTGATTGTTCTGATCATATTCATCTGTTGCAAATGCCAGAAATGCAGAAAATATATAGTGAATAAAAGAGGAAAGCGAAAGGCTGAAGACTTAGAATTAGAAGAATTAAGAAACCAGATATATAAGAAAGCAAAGAACAATCATTCTCACAGAGAGGCGGAGAGAAAGCTCAACAATAAGTTCATCGAGATTGACATGGATGAAATGGAAGAATGAAGTTGGCATCTGTTTTCATGTGTAGTGATGATAGTAAATATCATCAAAGAGGGGATTGATGGAGCAAGGATTCGCACGTAACGCGACTTGCTCTCTTTCATGAACCTCGCCTAAATCATAACTGTACTAACTCCGATTGTTTGTCATTTTATTTGTATTTCCCCAACACACGGGTGTCCCTAGGAGGCTTGCCTATGTGTTTTTTCATCATAATCACGCTTGCACATTAATAAAATGGCCGCTTTGCAGAAATCCAGTCTGCGCATTCGTCGGTCATACCCATGTGATGTGACGCACTCGCAATCTGGAGGGAAAAGTTCGCTCATGCGCATTGTTGCTAAAATGGCCGCTTGTCTTTAATCATGCTTCATGCTATCTTAAGCCGCTTTTGTATATGCATATTTTTCTGCACTAACTCTTAATGCTATAAGTATTATAAAATAAGGGATTAAGAGTAGTTGGTCATGGTGTGCAGTGTATTCATTTTATTTTGTGTTATTAATTTGTTTTCGCTTACTTTTCATGTACCGCGTAAATGAGGCCCTAGAAGTAGGGACGGGAACTATATTGAAGCTGACATGTCCCTCATCACGTGACCTAAAATCTGGGACGTGCAGCAATGGAACCTGGCCAGTTGGCTATTGAAAATGGGACTGTCCTTTCCAAGCGCACCTTCGCCCTTGAAGACTTGCTATTTTTACTTTGAATGTGCAACAATGTTGCAAACCTTTACTTTACTATTGTACTTTCCCACACGTATGCCTGGGAACCCAGATGCTAGGGGGAGGGTAATGTCACGTGAAATACGTAATAGAAATATAGGTGGTGACAAATGTCTTAAACCACCTCCCTTGACCAATCAGAAGATGGGACTTTGTCATTTTGCAACATTTATGGGTGGTCTCGGGGACTTAAAACTGTATATATAGCCTAGCTTAGCTTAGAGAAATTGTCCGACTTGTCCGAGTAGCAGACCTGTCACTGACCCTACGAACTCTATAGGTGCCTGATACAGAGTGCTGCGGAGCATTCTGCCTGAAACTTTCCACAAACTCCAAGGGGTGGAAATTAGTCCTAAGTGCTAAGCGAATCACTTTGCTGGGAGATTCGAAAACCCAATCGGGGTTATTGGCGGATTCCGTGCAGAAGAGGGGGTAACGCTGGCGTTGCATCCGAAGCTGTGAGGGGTTGGTCGTGCCTTGGTGAACCCAGTCCTGACCCAGACCTGAGGGGTATCCTGTCCTGACTGTCCATGAGCTGTACCTGCTCACCTTCTGGTATTTCCCTGAATCCTTGAGGGTCCTTGTCCCGTTCTTTCCCAACTGACCCGTGGCCAGGGTTAGTCCTCATTCTCACTTAGGTAAATATTGGCATAGGTGTCTGTCTATACTATACCCTTAATTTTCCTCTTCTAATTAAAGCAATCTTGCCTGTGATATTCTCCATATCTCCTTTGAATGTAATTTCATGCAATTGATTATTAGTAAATGTTCCACTTTACCCTTCCTATAGGACAATGTTAAACCCGACTGTTTATCTAGATTGTTCCACGTATTCCCTTTCCCTTAGTATGGTTGCCGTGAAGTTAGTAAAGATAGCATAAGGTTTAGGAATTAGTATAAAATTATTAGGTCACACATTAGGTCCTCCTCACGTCCTTGCCCTAGTTTAAACCATATTAGTTAATATGTTTATTATGATTCATGCCCTATAGTGTTCCCTTTTACTCTATGATACTCACCCTTATCCATAGTTACATTCTGGTTCTGATTCTAATCATTGATGTATTGCTTTGCATTTGCCTCCTTGTAATGGCATTTTCATTTTAAACTTACACTATATAAAACCCTTAAAACCATCAAGGCGTCTGTGGTCATTATACATTAAAGTGATACAAAGGGTATTAAATGTGTAAAGTAGAATTTCTCCCTTTTAGGAAACCCTTATCACCTGTCCACTGCTAGCTCTTGATCCGTCAGGAGTAATGTGCCTGTGGTAAGTCAGGTACATGAATAGTAAGTGGTGTAAGAGTCACCCAATCGATTACTCATAGGAGCGCGTATATATTGGAAATCACCTGGTTCACCCCAGTAAAACGTTATCATTGAAATTGAATAAAACACAATTTTACACGCCAGGGCCCAGTGCGTGGAAAAAGAAATTCGGTGAGCCGGGTGACCTGCGCGCTCTATCAGTAATTTCTGGTAAGCAGTGGAAGTGGATGAGTCTGGGAAGTAGCAGGTTTTCTAATGCTTGCGTGATAGGGTAGGCAAGAGAAGTCTATCCGAAGTGTATGAAAAGTAGACAGAAGTGGTTTGCTTGCAGTAAAAGAAGAACTTTCTATCTCTTTAGAACACTCCTACACAATGGCGAATGTTACACGTTGTTGACTAAAATTAACATTAGCACCTTAGAGAAAATACAAAGTTTCCGTTACCTTGTAAAGGAGGGAGTCAGTCGAAGGGCTGCTCTGACGTCACTCCGTGCCGCGCTGGGATTGGTTAAACCAGCGGGGTGTGTAGTGAAGCTGAAATTGTAAGGGAGGGGTGAGTGCCTGAGCGTGAGAACGCGTCTCGCGAAAAGGCCGCGCACCCATTGGTCAGGAACTTTTGCAACCTCTGGACTGATTGGTTGTTGAGGAATTGGAGTCGCGCTAACATTGGAAGCTCAAACGAAGTAGTAAAAATTTTCCGCACCGAGCTTATAGATTGTTACGAGCGGTGTATGTGGTACCCTGATTTTCTGCCTGATCCACGAAATCTAGGGTGTCATAAAGAGTTGATGAGCAAAGGCAGACCTCACAACATGTACGGAGGAAAGAGAAAAATGTCATTTACCAGCAAAATAAAGAATTTCTTCAAAACTGACAAACCCGTACGAACTAGGGAGGGAGTGATCATTCCTCCGCCAGATACTCCCGCCTCTTTCATGATGTTAGAAAAAGGGTATCATACCTGTGTATGGTTAGAGAACTGGGTAAAGTACACTGCGGAGGATGGAGTTTTAGCCTTTCCCATTGATGGTACTTTTAACGGGAGAGTCCTATTTAACCTGAGGACCCGAATGAATGAATTACATCCCAGACCTAGATTAACTCAGTATGAAGCTTTAGAGGAATGGGAAATTGAGGCTCTAGAGCGAGACAGACCCCGGATGGACAAGGGAGTGACCCGATGGTATCCAAAATTGGTAAAGGAAACCAAGGAGCAGAAATTGAAACAGTGGAGACAAAATATGATGGTAGAAGGGTTATTCCCCATGTTCGGAGCTAATGAAATGATGGGAGGGAAGAAATGTACTGAGAAAACACGACACTTGATGCCCCTGGGTGAATCGGAAGATGAATTTCTAGAGGACTTATTTATGAAAGGTCCCCCGCCTTATAATGAAGAAACAAGATCTCAAAGCTTAACTACTCCATTGAGACCTTCAGGAAGAAGAAGTACTAGTGAAGCCGATTCCACAGGGATAGAACAGAGAAGAGCGGGAGGAGAGGGATTTGGTAGACCTGACCCCGTGGTCCCGAATTACAACCCCTTTGGTGAGGAAAGACCAGTTTTGTCAACTCCATCAGCTCCGAATATTTATCCTTCTCTAGTACCCCAAATGATACAGGATCCCCCCATAAATAGGGTGTTACACGAGCAGGAAAGGGAGGCCCTGAGAGGACAGCGAAACGATCTCATACATGCCATAGCTCAGATTAATCCAAATCCTGAAGCCCTGACGATTCCAGTAACCATTGGTCCAGTTTTTCCTCTATATGGGGACAGAATGAATACTCCAAAAACTCCAGTCATAACCCCGATGATGCCCCCGCCCAGAAGGGAACCACTCATTATTGATGACCAAGCAAGTGAATGCGAGTCCATGGTTTCCTTGATGGATCTGCCTAATAAGGAACAGGGAAGTAGTATGTCTCGAACTGGAACTCAGACTAGGAACAAAGATGTACTAATAGAGTCTTCATCAGGGACTCGAAGTGCTAGGGTAGTAACTCCTGAGGAAATAGAGAGATGGACCCGAGAATTAGAAGGAGGAGACTCTCATCCGAAACCTTTGGATATCTGTAAATTAAGAATAGAATTAGAGGAATTGACAGCAGGAAATGTGGGATTAGACCGATTGAATGTCCGGGATGAAGAGGAGTTGTTGTTCATGTGCAAGAATCTCACCCGGAATGCAAACATATTTTTCGAAAAATTAATGGACACGGCAGCATGCATGGGAATCGATGTTAGTAGATCCAAAGTACTACAAAAATCCTACAGAGTAGATTTTTCAGATAAAGATTTAGAAAACCTAAATACAGTAGGGAAGAAGATGCAGATTAAGGAACTGATAAACCTAGTACAGAAATGGGGAGATCTAGATAAGTGGAAAGCCAGGTGGGCAAAGAAAAAGGAGGATAGCAAGGAGAGACCACGGACTGCTGAGTACGTCCTACAAGAGGTGGACAAACCAGAAAAATTATGTCCCATGAGAGAAGTCCCAGGGGGAAAATATGTCCATGTCCCTTGGTCCAGACAAGATATAGTGTCATTTACCAATGACTTCCCTAAATTGAGGGAGAAACCGGTTGAGTGGTACCGACAGGTTGAATGCTTCATAAAGGTTCAGAAATGTCTCCTGAAAGACCTGGATGGGTTTTTCGACATTGTAGTACCTGTGGACCTATGGACCGAATGTAAAATTGAAATCGATTGGCCCAATGAGGAGTACGAGAGAGACTCTGTAACTGGAGCTCCCTCACCTGACGTAATGAGAAAATATAACCAAGTCATACAATACCTAAAGAAAAAGGTACCTGCAAAAGAAACTGATTGGACCCGTATAGATAGAACTACCCAAGAGCGTGATGAATCAGTCCACTCCTTTTATGAAAGGTTACTACAGGTGTTCAAAACTTACAGTGGAATCGATAATGTGGACATGAAGGATATGACCCATTTCAGTTATCGATTCGTGTTAGGATTGAGACCTGAAATATCCCAGTGGATTAGAGATAACAAAATGAGTTGGCAAGGGAAACCCATTGATGATGTTCTCAAATATGCCAAATACTGCGAAGATGAGATCGAGAACAAAAAGAAAGCCCTAAAGGAGAAAGTGATGTGGGCTCAGGTGAAGTTAGCTGAACAACAAGAAAAACAGTTAAGTAAAATGACTAATATTAATAATGCACCAAATCCGAATGCTGGGGGTGGAGGCAGGCCCCGGGTAAAAATGAGTAGAGAAGAGGATATGGGAAAATTCCGATGTAACGGATGTGGTCAGATGGGGCATTGGAGAGATAAATGTCCGCACTTGCAGGCTGATAATGCCCCCGTAAATGGTTTAAATCCACAGGTGCAGAAAGAGGGGATCCGAAAGACCAAACAGCAGGTAAATCAACCCCCGTTGCAACGCGTTCCTAGACAAAATTATAGGAATAAGGGTCAACAGAATGAAAGGGTCGAAGTGTGGGAAGGAGAGAATGAAAGAAATGCACCCATTCCACAGTACCTGTTAAACGACACTTTTCTCTGTGATGACCAATACTGACGAGGCCTGAGAGGGGAGGACAAGGAGTGCGTGCTTGGCGCCTCCTTACCGGTAGACCAGACTGGACCATACATTGAAGGAAAGGTTGAAGGGACAGATGTCACCTTTCTGTTGGACACTGGTGCTACCCGTTCCACTGTGAGAACAGCGGACGTTCCTAACCTACCCCTCTCGGGAGAAGCTATCCAAGTAGTGGGAGTTTCAAATCAGATAATCAGTACTCCGGTAACAGAACCTATGGAAATTTCCATAGGAAATTTCAAGGAAATGCACAGATTTGTGGTCTGTGATTCCAGTCCCGTAAACCTATTAGGACGAGATTTGTTGTGCAAAATGCGTTGCACCATCTTTTGCTCACCAAATGGTGTTGAAATTCAGACCCCAGATGAAGATGGCCTATATAAATTGATGTTACTAAGGCGGACACAGAAATTAAGCCCATGTCCATTGAAAGTCTACCTGAAGACCTCCAATCGAGCGTAATACCTGAAGTTTGGGATTTTACTGGAAAAGATGTAGGCTTAATGGCAAATGTAGACCCAGTTAAAATAGCTATAAAAGCAAATGCGGTATACCCAAATACCAAACAGTATAAAATGAGTGCAGAAGTGAAAGAAGGAGTCGCAAAGGAATTAAACAGATTGCTCAAAGCAAACATCATTCAGGAAGTGATGAGCAGTCCCTGTAATTCACCCATACTTGGAATTAAGAAGCCTAGCGGAAAGTATAGGGTAGTGCAGGACCTGCGCAAGGTAAACCAAATTGTAGTACCTTGCTGTCCCATAGTGCCTAACCCCGCAGTAATACTGTATCAGATTCCTTGGAATGCGGAATGGTTCACTGTCATAGACCTGTGCCATGCATTCTTTTCCATCCCATTACATCCAGAAAGCAAATTCCTTTTCAGTTTTGAATTCAACAGCCAGATCTATGTCTGGAATCGTGTCCATCAGGGGTACACCGAAAGTCCATCGATTTTCAACCAGATTCTAAAGAAATGCCTTGAATCTTTAGTACTGCCTAAAGAGTCTGTCCTGGTGCAGTACATAGATGACCTGCTGGTAGCGTCTAGAAGTCAAGACGACTGTGTCACTGATACCATTGCCTTGCTGAATCACCTAGGAAAGGGAGGACATAAGGTTTCACCAGACAAGCTACAGTTCTGCAAAACCTCAGTAAAATATCTGGGGCACCAGATAGAGAAAGGGATCCGGAAAGTCACTACAGAAAGAATTAAAATAATTCGAGAAATGTCACTACCAGTAACCCAGAAAGAAGTAAGAATGTTCCTAGGAGTTGTTGGGTACTGCAGACAGTGGATTGTGGGTTTCGCGGCTATAGCTAAACCCTTGATTAACATGACAAAGAAAGGAGCGGAAGACCCAGTTTGTTGGAATGATGAATGCATGACTGCTTGGGTAACATTGCGAAATTGTCTGTGCACAGCTCCAGCCTTAGGAATGCCTGACTATTCCAAGAACTTTGAACTGTTCTGTGACACGAGAGACAATTGTGCGCTCTCGGTCTTAACCCAGGAACATGGTCTGATTAGACGTCCCGTGGCCTACTTTTCAGCCGCCCTAGATCCAGTGGCTGCTGGATTACCTGGATGCCTGAAAGCAGTAGCTGCTACCTGTACTAGTCTAGAGCAAAGTGAGAACATTGTGATGGGACATCCTGTCACTGTATTTGTTCCACATTCAGTTGTGATCTTACTTACCCGAACCAAGACACAGTATCTCACCCCTAGTCGGCTGACCAAGTATGAGAGGATTCTCATTGGTGCAGAAAATGTAATAATTTCCCGATGTAACATTCTAAACCCTGCAACTCTATTGCCCCTTCCCATTGATGTAGAGGCAGGAGATGAAATTGAACATAGCTGCATAGACTTAACTGAATTTAGCACAAAACCCCGTCCTGATATCAGAGAAGTGGCTTTGGTTGATGAAGACCTCAAAATGTTTGTGGATGGTTCATGTTTGAGACATGAGAATGGAGGTTTGAGTGCTGCCTATGCTGTAGTCACTTTGGAAAAGACCCTGGAAGCTTCCTATCTTTGCGAAGTTTAATCTGCTCAAGTAGCGGAGCTCATCGCTCTAACAAGAGCTTGTAAAATTGGGAAAAACAAAAGAGTAACTGTTTATACTGACAGTCAGTACTGTTATGGGGTTGTTCATGACTTCGGCCAGCTATGGTTGCAAAGAGAATTCATGACTTCCTCAGGTTCTCCCATCCGAAATGGGAAACCAGTACAAAGCTTACTGGAAGCCATCCAATTGCCCAAAGAATTGGCTGTGGTCAAGTGTGCGGCTCACCGATCTGGAAATGACGAGGTGACAGCCGGAAACAGATATGCTGACCAAATTGCCCAGTACTGCGCCCGACACAAAATGTCCCTCCTAATTAAACTATGGGGAGGTGGAAGCAGCTGCCAACTGATGTTGTTTGAAAGGTTGGGAACATGGGATGAATTGAGAGAACTACAACAGACGACAGACAGGGAAGAAAGGAACAGGTGGAGGCAGGATGAATGTCGACCAAGGGAAAAGGAAGGTGTTGTGGTCCATGTAACTGGTATGCCTGTACTCCCCGAACGACTGGTTACCGCAATGGCCCGGATAATACATGAAGCCACACATATTGGGAGGGATGCCATGTGCCGAATGTTTGAAAAGGTGTTCTACAGTCCAAAATTCAGGAGCACAGCAGACAAACTTTGTCAGAGGTGTTTAGTGTGTCAACAATTCAATGCAGGAAAGAAGACAGTAGTGGAGCAAAGTACCATTGGGAGAGCAGAAGGTCCCTTCATTAGGATGCAGGCAGACTTCATAACAATGCCCCTGTGCAAAGGATATAGATATGTCCTGGTCATAGTTTGCTTGTTTTCCCGGTGGGTGGAGGCTTACCCAGCAAAGAAGAATGATGCCCTGACTGTAGCTAAATTATTACTTAGGGAACTGATACCACGCTTTGGAATTCCAGAGACAATTGAAACAGACCAAGGTGGACATTTTTCAAACGAGGTCCTAAAGGAACTCTGCAGAGCATTTAACATGGAACAAAGGCTGCACTGTGCCTATCATCCAGAGGCTTCTGGGATAGTCGAGCAAATAAATGGCACTCTCAAGTCCAGGCTGGCGAAATTGTGTGACTCCACAAAAATGAACTGGATAGAAGCTTTGCCCATGGTGCTGATGAGCTTAAGGAGTATTCCAAACAAAAAGACAGGCCTGAGCCCCCATGAAGTTCTGATGGGAAGAGTGATGCGACAGGCATGGGTACCTGGACACAAACTGCTAAGTATTACTGATGATATGGTGCTAGAATACTGCAGGCAGTTGGGTGACCAAGTGCGTTCTATCTCTCACCAGATTGGAGAGACTGCTGTCGAATGGCCTACAACTCCAGCACACAAACTGAGACCAGGTGATTGGGTGGTGTTAAAGAAACATACCCGGAAGAGTTGCCATGGACCGAAGTGGGGCAAGCCTCGACAAGTGATCCTTGTCACCACAACTGCTGTGAAGTGTGCTGGTGTACCAAAGTGGATCCATGCAAGCCACACGAAGCGGGTAACCGGAGAAAACGCGACTGAAGCTGAAGGTAGCCCAGCTGAGGAGACTCCAGAAGAGGGTCCGGATCTCGCTGATGGCGAACTACCGAGCACAAGTCAAGACGTTGAATGGTTTCGTGCCGACGACCAAGTTCTTGATCCAATAAGAACCAGAAAATACTCTTACCTAGGTAGTGAGTGGGACAGTGCAGGTGAGTCAGAACAAGAAGGAGAAGGTCAGATCATCAAAGCCATCATAAAATCTGATCAGGGAATAGGCCAAGTAGGGACAGAACAAGTCATCGACACTCCTTCGGAGACAGAGGAGACTGGAAAGGGACAGATAATAGTCAAAGCAGAAGTTCATGCGGAAGAAAATCAAGAGATCGAAGAGCATGAACAGGGCCAGTTAGTAATAGACGAACATGTTCAGGAAGAAGAGTACAGTGAATCACTCACAAACCAAGATCACATACAGTCTAAACCTGAACTAGGTCAGCTTAAGGACCAGGCAGAAGAAATAGATGAAAGACCTGGAACTAGTCAGACAGGAAGGGAAAAAGACACTGCTGAAGCAATAGTGCGGCCAAGAAAAGAAAACAAAAGAGCTCACGAGGAAGGACAAGTCTCCTCGACCACTAAAAAGATCGAAAAGAAGGGTGAACCCCGGTACGTGAAGAAACTAAGGATGGTAGAGTGGTGTAGGTATGTCGTGTATTTAAACCTGCTGCACAATTCCGGGAGGCGGGGAGTGTGTGTGGAGAGGTTGAAAGTATAGAGTGCTAATCCCAAGGGCGGCCATCTTGGAGGGGAGTCATTCATTATGAAATAGAAATTAATCTAGTAGACATCTTGGAACAGTGGTTCAATTATTATTGGTCTTATTCGATTAAAGCCGCTCAAGTGTGGTGACGTTTGAAACTAATTTCAGTGATTATAAATGGTAGTTGGTGATTCAGGCACTAAGGAGTGTAGTTAAATATCACCATAAGTAGGGGGGGCGGAGCTTGCCGGCGCCGTGAATGGCCGCCTAGTAGAGACGCTACGCACTTCACACTATCAAATCCTCCAGTTATCCTGCATTTGTTGGGGCCGGCTCCTCCTAAAATTTGCAACATTCTGAGGATGAAGGGTTCTGCTATCCACTGGTACTCCCGGATTGCGCTGGGTTGGCAGCTGTCCGGCGACCAGCTTGAGGAATAGTCGAGAGAGGACTGGGCCACGCATCTCCAAACTCCCCTTATCAGATAGCCAGCCAGAAAAGCGCCTAAGTCAGCCACCTGCACCGGAAGTAGCGGGACGGAACCACCAACGATGTCCAGCCCCCGTGACTTAGCCGAGCCATGATGCTGACGGGTAGCGGAGTGCAGTGCTCTGCACTAGCGTGAGCGGACGCCCCCGCCTGAAGGGCCGAGTCGCTTGCAGCGCTTCTGCTACTAGTGCGGTTACGTGTGACTTAGTGGCAAGGAGGGCAAAACGCGGTGTTCTTGCCTAGCGACGCTCACGAAAACCTGGGGGTGCTGCTGCAGCCCTGTGTGGGATTTCTCCAGCCTTCGGACCCCACATGGATAGCGCACTGAAAACGCCGAGCTCAGCTGTTGGGTGTGCCCACTTGCCCCTATTGAGGTGTGAACAGCATGTGGGTACTGTTAATTGCAAATCCCGGATCGGCCTTTTTACACTGCTCTACACAATTGTAGAGCAGAAAGACAGCTGGTCCTGTTACCCGCAATTGCACTGTGCGTCATTATTGCTCTTTGTCGATGCGAGTGGCCACCCCTGAAGCCTGATGGTTTGGCGCTAGTGGAGCTCGGTTACTGGTGGAAATCATTGCTTGGTGGGAAAAGTCTTGCTGCGTTGGGCTGTAGTGTTCCTGGAACATGCTACTGACCTTGACTGCCTCCTCGGTGGGAGGTGAGATGGCCTGTTGTAGGGCACTGAACCTCTCCTTCTGTCTGATGGCTACAGCTACATATGCTAATACGGGTGGCTGGTGTACTACTCACTTTGGGGCTAGTGGGCTTGCATGCTACTAGTCAAAATGGGAAGAACTGATAAAACACAACAGAAACTTTCTTTTGAGCAACGCAAGCCTAGAGAACGCGATCAATCAGCGGACGGCCGAGTACATGAAGATGAGCGTAAGCAAGGGTAAAACACCGGAGACATCAAGGATATGCTTGCCTCGATGGAAAAGGGCTTGCAAAATACTCTCACGGTCTTGGGCACGAAGATTGACTCGCTTTCTTACAATATGGACCGGATGCCCGAGAGGCTGGACAAACAGGCGGAACAAATTGATATGGCTGAGAGATGTATCACCGAGGTGGAAGAAGCACAGACTGAAACGGACATGGGCCAGAAACGCGTTGACCGGATGGTACAAGTATTGCAGGATAAAACTGAAGATCTAGAAGCGAGGTCACGAAGATGCAACTTACGAATTACTGGTTTGCCGGAATCGACATCTACTGACAATATGGAACTGTTCGTAGAGAAGTTATTAGTTACGCTTCTGAGAGCTGATATATTCTCTCCAATGTATGTGGTTGAGCGGGCGCACCGTTCTTTGGGACCCCGTCCGTCTCGTGGTTCCCCTCCATAGCCAATAATAGCAAAGCTGTTCAATTACCGTGACAGAGATGCGGCGTTAAGAACTGTTAGAGAGAAACAAACTTTGCGTTATGAGGGATCAGAACTAGCTTTATTTCCATACTTTACTACAAAAGTGCAGGAAGCGATACGCCAGCTTGCGCCACTCAAGAAGCAGCTAAGAGAACGAAACATTGACTATGCAATGCTGCATCCAGCCCATCTACGCGTCAACCCCCAGGGAAAGTCACACATTTTTACGGACCCCAAGACGCTACAAAAGGCCTTGAAAGACTGGCTCAGAGGACAGCGGCACAGCCCGGAAAGTGAGGCCCTGGCTGCGGAAGTTGGTGGCTCCTTGGAGGAACAAGACTGACATCTGCTTGATTCGTACACAGATAAGATTCATGTCCATGGGGGGGGAGATAGTTTGATAGCATTGTTTATTAAAGATGTAGGCATCGAGGACGCAGCTGTAAGACAATTGAGGGGTATGTTGTTTTGATATGGCCCACTATTTTCAAATGGCTGAGGGTATTGTCGGTTTGAATACTTATTCAGTTTCCTTATTCTATTATAAGCGGATCCTTTACGAATGCTTCAAATGTGCGTGTGTGAGTGCGGAGGACTGTTAATAACTGCTCAGTAAACCGGTGGGGTATAGTCGGTAACCTCCACCCATGAGTGTTATCCACACCGGGGGGACTGTTTTTGTTGCTACATGGTGGGAGGGTTTGTTGGATTTTTTTTTGGCTTGAAGGGGTGCAATGTTTGAGCAGTTTCAGGGGGAATTACGGGTAGTTATCCGTCAGGTCCAGGTTGGGGGGCCTTGATGTGGGTGGGGGGTAGGGGATTATTGGGACTCAGACGTTATATTGTACTGATCCTGAGACGTCACACTCACTGTACGATATTGCAATCACACACACAATTGTGAAATGGCTACGATGATCAGTCCTGAAGCACAGACACATGGGGACGACCGAACTCCTCAAGTGGACACATTTAGAGCACTCGCATGGAATGTAAGGAGGTGAAATGACCACAGGAAAGTTCAAAAAATCCTTCTTATCTCCTGAAACATAACTTAGATGTGGCCCTATTACAGGAAACACACCTCCCTCTTACCTCTCCTTTGCTGCGCGGTAAGGGCTTGCTAGGATACATTCATGCAGCAGGTTTCACCACACATGCGCGGGGCGTGCTTACATGGGTAAACCCCAAATCTGCACTAACCATTCAACCGTTACACACTGATCCCGAAGGCAGAAATGTCATTACTAGGTGCCGTGGGAAATGCATGGAATTACATATTGTGAATTTATATGGTCCGAACTTTGATAATCCTGAGTTTTTTACTACACTAGCTCATAGAATGGGAGGTCAGGACGGCATGCTCAACTGTGGGGCGGCGATTTCAATTTGGTTCGCGAGCCCAATTTAGATAGATCAGGGGGCCTTGTGAGACAAATTACAGCTGCAGCCAGGGAGGTGGACTGTTCGCTAGTCAGGTTTGCTCTAAGAGATGTGTGGCGCCTAATGCATCCAAATACAGGAGGTTACACTCACTACTCAGCATAACATAACTAACATACACATATAGACTATTGGCTTGCGGCTGGCTCTCTGTGCGATAAGGTGCGTTCGTGCCACATCCTCCAGCGAACACATTCGGATCATTCACCGATCCTATTGGTATTGGACACTCCTAGCAAACGTATACCCCCATTTACTCAGCGGTTACTGCCTCACTTGCTACTGGACGCTGTATTTAAAGAAGAACTAGCAGAGGCAATTGAGACCTATTTTTATAAAAATGTGGGCTGTGTGGATGACTATCAAGTCGTTTCAGTGTACGTCAGGGGGATTGTCATAGCAAAGCATTTGGGGGTTCTCCGCTCTATACTCAACCGCCTGGCGGATTTGGAGGGAAAAATCAAAAACCTTGAGCGCGATCTGCTGAATGACGCAGATAGCTTGGATAGGGCACAACTTGCGGAGTTGCTAGAAGAATATCATACTGCAGCTGACGACCAGCTCAAACACCTTGGCAAATATCCCACTGCTAGGACATATGGTGAGGGTGAGAGACCGGGTACAGTATTGGCGCAATTACTTAAGAAGCGTAGGGAGATGCAGCACACAATGGTGGTGAACTCGGCAGAGGGTGTGCTTTTGACTGAGAGCACAGAGGTGTCGGAAAGGTTTAGGCAATATTATGCTGCTCTATATACCTCCAGATACCTTGCCACAGACAAGTAGCTCTTGGATTATTTTGCACACTTTCAGCTCCCATGGCTCTCCAATACACATACAAATTCCTTATGAGACCCATAGGGAGAAACGAAATCATTCTTGCATAAGCTAGTATGAGAGCTGGGAGTGCTCCGGGCTCTGATGGACTCACGGTCGCCTTCTACAGGGCTTACACAGATTTATTGCTTCAGCAATTACCTACACTGTTTGATGACGTGTGTTACGGGCCGGATGCCACCCTCCATATCTGAAGCTGTGATAGTTGCTCTTCTTAAACCTAGAAAATCCTCAGAGGAATGTGCTTCGTATCGCCCCCTGTCCCTTCTTAATGTTTTTAGTAGATATTTGCAAAAATTCTGGCTAAGCGACTGGTACCTTTAGTCCTTATCTTAGTTGCTCCGGAACGAGCGGGGTTTGTGCCTGGACGAAATTTAACTTATAACGTACGAGCGGTTTTTGGAACTCTGCAACACATCAAACCGGAGACACCGGCAGTGGCTGTCTACCTGGATATAGAGAAGGCATTTGATTCTGTAGAATGGTCATTCATGACACAAGTCCTAACAAGGATGGGTGTTAGCCCATTTTGTTTGCAATTGGTGGGCACACTCTACAGCAAGCCCACGGCTGTATAAAAATAGGTAATATAGTGACGAATCCCATTAACATTACACGAGGCACAATACAGGGCTGCCCATTATCGCTGCTGCTGTATGCTTTAGTTGCAGAACCTCTGGCCTGTGCATTAAGGGAGTATCATCAGAATCAGGGTATATGCTTCCCGCATTATAAGATTATTGTATCCACATATGCAGATGATACTCTCCTGTATATAAGACATCCCGAATCTAATCTTTCTGCAGTTCTAAGTGAGGTGGTATGATTTGGCAGCCTCTCAGGCTGCATGTTAATTGGTCGAAATCCATCAATTTCCCTCTAACTCCGAACACCCCTTAATTTGATATGGAATACCCCTTGTTGTGGTCCACCGAAACTGTACGATATTTGGGCATCAAAGTACACACAGACTCAGACATCGTATTTAGGGAGAATTATGGCACTGCTTTTAGCAAACTAGAATACGATGTGGACAAGTGGATGAAGCTACCGTTTTCCCTGCTGGGCAGAATATCCATCATGAAGATGGTGGTGCTCCCACGATTACTGTTATTATTCACCAATATACCCATGGTTCTCCCACAAGTCTTTTGACAGCCTTATTTTACTAATAGTTAGATTGGCATGGGCAGGTAAAGAGCCGCGGGTAAAATGGCAGATCCTGGTATTACCTTCCTCTATGGGCGGATTAGGGGCACCGGATTTTAATTTATATTACAGAGCTGCACAGGGCGTGCATGCCTACTATTGGATGCATGGCTCTCCAGATATACCATACCTACCCATAGAATCGGAGGTTGCGACCACAAGACCTCTCCCCTCAATGTTGTTTCATGCCGCAGACCGTAGGACATGTATTTTAGACTCTATTAATGCCACAACACATGCCTGGCACTATTTGCTGCAATAACAAGCTGGTGCGATCCTGTATTCCCCTTCTGCTGAACTGGATTGGTGTATGTGGTTACCCCATGCGGAGAAAGAGGGGTCACGCAAGCTTTTCATACGTTGGGCGTGCGCACTGTTGGGGAATTGTTTGATGGTGGGGTTGCTAGAAAGTGGGAGGAATTTTGCAATACTTTTCCTGCACCAATTACGCTGACGAGATATCAATATCACAGAACAAGACATGCAATGAAGGAGCTCCTGGGGGACGAATACCTCCGGATCTATTGGCCTTAACACATACAATACGAGCGAAATCTCCCAAGCGTATAGTTACTATTAATTATAGTGCGCACACGGCATAAAGAGCCAACCACTACACTAAAGCACGATTAGCGTGGCAGCATGACCTGAACATTTATATAACTGATGCCATGTGGACCTATTGCTGCACCAGCACAAGATGTATTTCACTCTATGACAGACACCATCTGGTACACTTCAAATACCTAAATAGAGAATATCACACACCAGAGAGGTAACACAGGTATGGCGTGCGAGAGGATGCGCGCTGTGACAGATGTCATGCTCAATTTGCAGACTTTCTTCACTTGGCTTGGACTCGCCCAGGCATAGCTGCCTTCTGGAACTCAGTCTTTAAGGAAATAGGTCACATCACAAAACTTGTCCTAGAACCTGATCCAGCACTTGCACTATTTGGTTATTCGAAAAGTATACCCAAGGTGACACGTAGGCTGGTTGACATGGGAGTGCTAATAGCCAAGCGCAGGATTGCCATTAACTGGTCCCGAGGCCCCTCCCTACACTTACCCAATTGAGGAACGAATTGACATTCTGCAGTACGCAGACAGAGGTTGTTCCTGCTGTTGGGAGCTGGAATAAACATGAGGGACTGAGAAAATCGATGCATCGCCCTTCTTGCAGCTATTTTCCCGACACAGCACCGCAGTGCAAGAAGAATCTCCATGCATCGCCTGCCGCTGCTGAGACAACGCAGCACCCTTCGCGGCTGCAAAAACCGATTTAACGTGGGATTGTGGATGAATAAACTGACGCAGCTCCGATTGTTGCAGCCGCATAGATCACCAACGCATCACGGATTTCAACGCATCGCACCTGTGCGGCATATTTTCCCGCTGTATCACCCGTGGACCAGAACTGTCTTGAAGTCAACGTATCACTTACCCCTACAGTCAGGATTCGACGCATCACTTCTCCTGCGTGCAGCAGAACTTTAGCATTGCCTACCAAAGGACTCAAGAACTGATGCATCTCTTTGTTTCTCGACACTTCCCATCTCTATGGCTGTTTGGCCTTGTGAATTCTGATGTATCTACAGGTACTTTGTGTAGAATCACACATCCATATTTTTCTATGGACTCAGTTACTTGAATCCTTTGGAAAGTCATATTCTTATTAAATGTATGTTGGATTTTTGTCATTTTGGTCTTGTTGAGTTAAGATACTTTATTTTTCTAAACTGGTGTGGTGTCCCTTTGTGGTGTTACCCCGGTATTACTGTGTGTTTTGAGTACAAATAATTTAATCATCGCCTTTGGAATAAGCCTATTGCTCATGCCAAGCTACCCAGGGGGTATGCAGGGGTTATCTAAAGTGTGTATCCCCCTTACCCACACTAGCAGCAAGGGTACCTATTTGGAGAAAGGTACCTAACTCTGCCAACTAGAGAAACCCATTTATAAGAAACCTCAAAACACCACACAAAGATAAAAAACAAGCCACATCATATATATAAAAAATATATTACAAATTGTATTCACAAATAAATAAAAATTGTAATTGTTTTTTAATGCGAATGTGGAAGCTTTTGTAAATTTGTTTTTTAATTCTAAAGGACAAAGCAATATGCTAGACTCTAGTATATCACTTTGTTTTTGCTCCTAATACATGCTCTGTTTTTGTAGGCCTTTCCATTTAGGCCACCCATAATCCATACTAGATTCCTGTTGCTGTCTTTGAACTGGTTTCTTGAATTAAGCTAAGGATACTAAGATAATTATTTGCCTCAAATTTCAAATTCTGTCAACTTTACAAAACATTTAAAACATTTCAATTTTACCTTTTGCTTATTTATTTGTAAATACTTTATTAATCTGATAATATTAAAATGTTTAAATAGTTATGGTCTTCCAGGGGTCAGCAGATCACAGGTTATGAACCACTGACCACTAGTATAAGACCTTCATTGGTCAAATTCAGAAACAAGGTTGAAATTTAATGTAATCTGCCTGACCTTAAAGAATATTCACCTGAAGAACCTCCAATGACTTTTTCCCCAGGATCAACAAGTTCTAAGAACAAGGATTCACTCCTTCTTGAGACATCAAAACAAGCTGTGCCATGTAAAACGTGGCTCACTTGCTGTAGATTTCTCTTTTAGAAAGTCTTTAAAAACGAGCTTGTTTTGCCTACATTTCAATGAAACTCAAGAGACTACTGTAAGGGCCAGAAGAGCAAATGGACTCATCATAAATATATATTAGGATGAATTATAGTATTTCCCATGCTCCCTGATTCTATGTCAGGACCGAAGGCTCAGATAATGCTTATCTCATTTACTTATTTTCAATCAGCAGCCTTGACAACACATTTATTATGAAAGACTACAGATCACATGAGTCTTTGTAATGATAAGAAAACACCGTAGAGTCAGTCCCATATAAACAACATCATGGGGCAGCACTTCCTCTTTCTACGCTGCTCAGCAGTCAGATAAGTGCTTTTCCTTAATATTGTTTATTGAGCGACTGTACTGTTACTGTGTACAGATGTATATCTTGCGTGTTGGGCTATTTTAATAATTTGCTTGCGTAAATGGTGCTGTGATATTGGTGTTTATGGTGGTAGTGGCCTACTTGTCAATTTCTATTTTTGCTTTGTTACTGGTTACAGCCTACGCTGTGTTCCCACCCGGCTACGTTGTACAGAGAAGCCTATGGCCTTCGATAGTTCTTGAGGGTACGCGGGGGCAGGGCTAGATTTCCCCAAGATTGTGCTTGGTTAGCAGCGCTGATGAAGACACGCCCAATTTGTATGTAGGGGTGGTGCCCTGTCCGTGGCTTTCCGCGCAATCTAGACTGACACAGTAAGGTGAGGAATGGAGCGCTGAAACTTTTCAAATGCTCATCCCAGTCACTATTAGATCTGGGTTGAGTCCATCATCAGTCTTTTGCTCACCTCGTCGCGCCAGTTCAGAACCAGCCATATGAACATCAATCTTGACCCTGTTCCTAATGAGAACAGTCCAGCCCGAACAGCCAAGCCAGGTCTTCCCTGAACGGGACTCAAGCATCATGGAACCGGCTTCGGGGTAACACCCCTCATCAGCCCAGCTAGCTTGAATCCATTGGCATAGTGAGCAAGGGACCCACGTCTGAGCATACCCGGCAGGGTAGGGCAAACAAAGCAATCACAATAAGAAGATGGACAGAGAGCTGAAACTTTTCAGACACTCCCCCACAGTCACTATTAGATCTGGGTAGAATCCATGATCGTTCTCTTGCTCACTATGCCATCTCAGTACAGACCAAGCCATATGCAAATCAGTCTTGACCCTGTGCCTCATGAGAACAGTCCAGCCCGAACTGCCAAGCCAGGTTTTCCGTGAACGGGGCCAAGCAACCTGGGACAGGAATCGAAGGGAAGACGCACGCTGCACTACCGTTCCAGAAAGACGGCGTGGCACACGTGCGCGCCTCTGCGAAAGGAAGGGGTTTTACCTCTTTGCATTCGTCGGCGTGCATCAGGCGTGTCTAACAGTTTCCCTTCAAAAGAAGCAGACTGTCAGTTACAGCACGCGCATGAGGCAACGAGGCTCTTACATTCCTGTTGGTTCTTTCCAGGGTTTTCCACCTGCGTTTCTTGATCCAGTGTCGCGGTACACCCGCAGAGCATTCGTGGGTCTTCGGGCCAGTGTATCCTAAAGTTTTTAAACATCAAACAAGCCATGGCCTTTCAGCAGCCTGAGACCTGTCTGGGGCTAGTCATTGTCCCTTATTTCACATGAATACCATGGCAGGTGAGTTTGACACTTGTTGAGAGTCCATGGAGGAGGAGCATTCCCTGTTCCCCATCCACGCGGAATTGGTGGATACTATTGTGCATCCCTGGAGAGGACGGTCTCCTCTGCTCTGGAACCTTTAAGATGTCGCATAATAGAGCTCATTGTCAGGCTCAGTGTGGTACCCTCATCAGAGGAAGACTAAAGGCAGCCCCCTACTGGTGCAAAAGGGTCCTCCAAGGCCAAAGGCAAAGCCAAGGCACATGGCAATGCCCCTAAGAATACCTCCCTGGTGCAGCACTAGGCCTTTCTTAAACAACAGTGGGATGATAAAGAGGCACATGAGGATTCTTAGCCGGGTGATACCCCGATGATGATTCCTGCACCCAAAGAGGGGCAGATGAGAATACCAGGGATGAAACTGACAACCCTGATGGGGACTCGGATGATGATCCGGGTCCAAGCAGACCCTGTCGACCAGAAGGTGGCACCAAGAAACCCTGGCTGGATATTCCTCAGATCCAGGATTATGCAGATATCGCATGTATGTTTAACCCAGAGGATATTTAGCATCTCAGCACAGCGGATAGGATACCGGTGCCTGGTGCGGCGTCTTACTTGGCCAGCTGTATTAGGAAGTCTACAGACCAAGAGGTCCTCAGCACCTAAGGGCAGAATGCCCCCAACCATCCCTGGTGAATAAAGTGTCTAGTACCCCAGAGAGTGATGTCAGAATAGCAACGTACATTACTAAAGTCATCAAAGAACCCAAGAAGGTTTTGGAACGCTCCCGGCTGTCGTGCCAAGACAAGGTCTTGGACATGCTGCGGCCGCTCACCAAAACATTGGACATGGCGGTAGATTCCAGGGAGACAGGCTACATAATTGACTGCGTCAACCTATCAGGATCGGCTCAGAGAGCCACATGCCTTGAAGCCGGGCATCCCTCGTGCACCAGGAATCGAAGACTCAAAAAAGTAGTCAACAAAAGTCCAAAAGTGTCTAGAGGTACCGCTCTTCCCAGGTCTGTGCTGGCTGGCACGGAAAAAGACAGAACTGACGTCTGCGTGTGAGGGCAGCGTGTAAGTAGCTACCGCGATGTCATCCCGGCGACCCGACAACAACAACGGACGCGGAGCCGGCCAACGCCACCTTCCGACGCACAGAGGTACTGCTGACGAAAAACACTTTCCGGATCCAGTCCGGCGCCTGGGGGTAATTCTAAGGTAAGGAATCTTTAACTAACATGTTTCTTTCAGATATCACAATTTAGGTTGTATGATGGAACAACGTAGGGAAATGCTTCACATGCCATTACAACATATTTTTTATCCTGCATTTTTTAAGAATGCAAATGCTATTACAGCCCATGACATTGTCACACATTCTTTATATATATTTATTATGAAATTATATTTGTGGGGGGGCCCCCACATCTCCCAATTCACTTTAAATGCGTGGTAAAAGCATGCATTGTAAAGGCATTTACTTGGTAAAAATGTATGGTAAAAACATTGTGATAAAGGCACAACGTGGTAAAACCCTTGTTGTAATTGCTGTTTTCCCACAATTTATAGCCATTCTTTTTGTGCTATCATTGAAGGACCGGGTTTTAAAACCCAGCGGCGTCAGGGAGAACGCCCGATGCCTTCGAGTTCCCCTGTCTTGGCAAACAGAGACACGGGATACTTCTTGATGACGTCAAAGACCAAAGTTTAGTGGCTGCAACCAGGAACAGAGATCTACGAAGCACACACTGGTGGTTCGCTAGAGACTGCCCAAATTCTATGAGCGGAGCATGGTCTTTTATGCCAAAAATCAAGCCTGAGGCAACATTTCAGATTAGCATTGGGTGCATACAAACTGACCAATAGCAATGTCACAATTTGAAAGTAGCGTATGACGACAATCCCAGACAATCCTATTTTCCGTTGTCCAGCCCACCAGAAATGACCAAGCAAATTCCATGTTTCTTGTCGGATCAGGCCGGACAAACTCATCATAAAACCCTCAACCCAAATCAGTTATTATGTCGTAAAGGAAAGGCTGAAACAGATTGGAAGTGAGATAGAAAGGTGTGAGCAGTGTACCATAAACTCGGGCACGTCCTACTCTTTGATCTTTATCAGACCAGCTGCTTAACAAGGAACTGGCTCAGCGAGGTCAGCCTCGGGCAAGGAGTCAGTTCAGCCAGGTTACTCAAAAGTCAGCCAAGGCATACGTGTCTCAAGGACGCGTTCGGCCACAGTCATCGGGCCTATGTGAGGGCAACCATACAAAATGGCTGCCGTACACAAAATCGAACCCGAAGGTTCAAACTAAATCCTTGAATACGGAGTGTTCTCATAGATCGATTAATGTGAAAACACTCAGACACACTACACTCGTCATTTGCGGTCTGCTGACACCAAAATTGTCTATTTCCGATGACCTTTATTGAACGGGTTCGGAACCTTCGAACCTCACTCGCAAACCACAGAACTACAGTCCCTCCTTTTGCCCTTACATAGGCAACAGACCCAAACCCATGTCAATCTGAATCCGGATCTATATTCATCAGATCATCGATATGTTGCTGTAGCATCATCCTATTACTTAGTACCTCTCTCTGGACAGGTCTCTTTGCACACGTAGTAGCACAGAGGGCACAAATTGCAGGAGCACACTGTACACAGAGACAGAACAGGAAAAGGATTGCTAAGACCATACCAATGACCATCAGAATCTTCCAACCCCAAGTGGATATCAATCCCCATAACCATCCCATCAACGACCAATCTCCTTTGTCCAAATGGACAGAATCGGAGATCTTATGTAGCTTAGAAATGGCCTGGAAAACTGAAGGAGCGTTGTCTGGAATGAAAACGCAGCAGCTCGATTGAATCAGTTTACAAACTCCACCTCGATCTGCTAGTATGACATCAAGGGCGACTCTATTTTGAAGTGTCATAAGTCTATCCGACTGGAGCTCAGCAGTCAAGTTACCAAGGGCACCGGCAGTTTTGACTATGGTGGACTCAACCACTCTCGTCAACTGGCGAATATTCCTACTGTTAGCTATCGGTCCCCAGAACGGCATAAAACCCTTAAAGAAATCTCCCAACTCTTACCCTGCAGTGTCTTCTTGACTAAAGACACCTCTAGCAACTCTCGTCTTATGGTAATCTGCTGCAGCTGTAAAAGTGGGAGGTAACAGGAAAGAAACAAAACATGTGCCCGAAAAATCAGGGGGCAACCATGTATAAGCTTTGTCGTAGCAAACAAAGTAGGTACCCTTAGCAGCTAAAAATACTGGGGAAGACTGGGACGTAAACACATAGGTGTCAGTACAAACGCTCTTCCCTAACTGAGCTCTCGGATTCTTGCCATTACCCTGCAGACAATAGCGACCCTGATGGGGCACTATCCAAATCGGTGGAGAACTTTTCGCTCGCTGGTTAACACTCAGACTAACTCCATATCCAGTAATATCCCATCCACTATAGGGTTGCTTCTCATCTATCGGAATAGTTTCAACGGCATTAGTCCCTTTAACCATGTCGACTATGCCTCTTGCAACAGCACTATTCTTCGGGTTGTCTTTGACTGAACGTTGGGGATAAACACTATGGGCATAGATAAACATCGTTCTATAAGCCCAAATCGAACCATTTAAACTAAAAGGCAAAACTAAATACGGAATACCCTTATCGGTAGTATGGGGCATTAGACCACGAATCCAACAGTTTGTCGTGTTCATCACTAACTGGTGTTGGTGCAAAAGTTGAATAAAGGAATTATTAGCAAATTCCAATCGTCTAACTACCTCATGTTCAGGCAAAGGGTGAATAGAATGAGAAGAAATAGTAGGTGGAGGTGTAGGTTGCACTGTGGGATTAAACGTCACTTTAAAAGAGAATGTCACATAACCAATTATGAATGTCATCAGACCCAATAGTAAAAATACACACGGTATTAGAAAACGTTTCTTTGATATGAGTTTACATATCTTCTTTCTAAAAATCATTGTTCGTGCGGGGCTCTCCAACTCAAAGAAATCCATCCTAAACTAAATATGCTGCTTGCGATGGTAGGTTGATTCTGCTAAGGAATGCCTCTGTCAACCCAGGGCAACTCCCTTAGGCCAACCAGAACCGTCGACCTAGTTTCTCAGGCTGCACTCCAAAGACTTTCGGCAACCGCGACCCTAGCAGCTGAACCCGGATGGCGGTTCGAAAGACAAAAATGAGTAGATCCTCGGTGGAGAGTTAACCTGCAAACAGAAAAATCATAAAACTTTATTTGTCTTTATTTATTTGTCCATGACTCTCGGTCGCAAATTATAGCGGCTTCTTCCAGGCAATTCTTGATCTTTAAATAAGAGTTCAGGCACAGTAGTGTTCAATTGATTCATAGGAGGCACAGCTTCTTGCAAAATATCATCACTTTCTCTTTCAGAGTTCGTACCAATCAGAAGAGCATCGCTGAATGGCAAAAATCTTGGTATAATGTCTGTTTCAGAATCTGGAAGTCCTTCCTGGACTCACTTATCGTATGGTAAGGGCAAAGGTGCCCGCTTAGTATGTACTCCGTGGATCCAGTTACGCTTGCCTCACACTCGGACTGCAGATCGTGTCGACAGGAGGACTTGGAAGGGTCCCGTCCAGCGGGGCTGATCGTTCTTGCTCCGCTGAAAGTTTCGCACAAAGACCCATGAAGCAGGTTCGATAGAATGGCCTGGATCTTCTGAAGCTTGTGGAAGGCTATTGTGAACCTGTTGATGTAAAACACACAATTTAGTTGTTAGTTCACGCAGGTAATCAAGCAACACAGAATGTTCGAGGTCGCTAAACTTTGTTGGTCTTATTACGCCCCAAATATTCGCCGGGCGACCAAACACAACCTCATACGGACTCAAACCCATTCGCGAATGCACAGTCATTCTCGTGGGCAAAAGCGCTAAAGGCAAAGCATCTGGCCACTGTAGACCAGTGCTCGCTTGGATTTTGGCCAATTTCAATTTAAGAGTGTCGTTATAGCACTCGACTAAACCAGCTGATTGGGGGTGATTTGCAGCGTGGAATTTCTGCCGAATTCCTAGTCCCTCACACACTCTCTTCATAACTTGACCCACAAATTCACTCCCATTGTCACTCCAGATAATTCTCGGCATTCCAAACCTCAGGAAAAACTCTTTTATCAAAACCTTTGCTGTGGACAAGGCAGTATTGTCCTTAAGGGGATAAGCTTCTACCCATCTAGAAAAGGAGCAAACAACCACTAAGACATATTTCAAGTTGTTGCATCTCTCCATGTGGATAAAATCTAGCTGGAAAGCCTCGAACGGATACGTAGGAGGAGCAAAATGACCAGCTGGTGTTGGAGTTCCTCTACCAGGATTGTACATCAAACACGCCATACAGTTCTTCACCAAGTTCTCTGCACATTTTGGAATTCCCGCATTCTGCCAAACCGGAGCCAACAACTTGCAAATCCCTTTCACGCTAATATGTGTCATTCCATGAGCCATTGTGACAACCGGAAGCACATACGCGTTTGGCAAAAACCATCTCTGATGCTCTGACAAATCAGTCCAACAACCATTCGAATCCAATCTACCCTTACTTTCTCTCCATTCATTCAACTCTTTCTCTGTAGCTTCAGCTTGAATGGATTTCACACTCTCAACCGTATCCTCACACATACTCTTCTCTGAAACCTATCTCGCCGAAGCTTCAACTTAAATGGAATTCACACTCTCAATCGTATCCTCACACATACTCTTCTCTGGAACCTATCTCTCCGGACCCGCAACATACATTTGACTCATCACATTTCTCGCAGTTTCTTTCGCAATTTCATCCGCAAACGCATTACCACGGCCAACATCATCCGTAACTTTCTTATGGGCACTGCATTTCACGATCGCTACTTGTAATGGCAAAGTAAGAGATTCAAGAAGTTCATTCACCAACTGTACATGCTGGATCTTCGTCCCATGCAAAGATAAAAATCCACGTTCACGCCACAAACGTCCAAAGCTATGAGCCACGCCAAAGGCATATTGGCTATCAGTATAGACATTCACTCGTTTTCCTTTCGCCAACACACATGCTCTCGTTAATGCAATCAACTCCGCTGCTTGTGCTGAATTATGTGGGATACGAGCAGCTTCAACAATCGTATGCAAAGTCGTAACAGCATATGCCGCAGTCGTATCACCATTCGGCAACTTAAAGCACAAACCATCAACCCACAAAGTACCATCACATTCAGGAAGAGGAGTGTCCCTAAGATCTACTCTCCCTTTCGTCTCTTCTTCAGTTCTCAGAAAACAGTCATGCTGTTCTTCACTATCATCATCTGTCTCAACTGAAATTGGCAACAATGTGGCTGGATTCAACGTGTTGCATCGTTTAATGTGCACATGACTCGCTAACAACGTCAACTCGTAACCTGACAACCGAGCACTAGTTAGGTGCTGTGTCTTCGTATGGTTCAATAAGGTATCCATCCACTGCATGTGGAATCATTACCACTAACGTGTTGTCCATAACCAAACCAGCAGACTGTCGAATTGAAACAGCCGCTGCCGCCGTAGCTCTCAAGCAACTCGGCAACGCTCTAGCTACCGGATCTAAAGTCGACGAAAAGTAAGCACATGGACGTTGCTTATCGTCAAACTGCTGAGTCAAAACTGACAATGCACATCCCTCTCTCTCGTGGACATACAATGTGAAAGGCTTACTGTAGTTGGGAGTACCCAACACAGGAGCCTGAACACAACACATTGCGTAATTCAGAAAAGCTCGTTTGACATTCGTCAGTCCAAGGAATAGGATTTGGAGTATCCTTAACAGTAAGAGCTATCAAGGGCTTCGCTAACAAAGAAAAATTAGGAATCCACTGTCTACAGTAAGACGTAATACCCAAAAACACACGTACTTCTCTCTGTGTCGTAGGCACACTCATTTTCGCAATAGCTTGAATTCTTTCTGGGGTCAGTTTCCTTACCTCCTTCGATAAGAGGTGACCTAAGTAGGTTACTTCTTGTCGACAAAATTGCAACTTGGAGAGAGAAACTTTGTGATGACAATCAGACAAGTGGCGTAGTAGCGACAAAGTGGCTTCCTTACAAATCTCTTCAGTATCAGCGGCAACTAGCAAATCATCGACGTATTGAATAAGGGCTGCACCATCAGGTAAAATCAACAGATCAAGTTGCGTCTTCAAAGCTTGGCTATAGATCGATGGACTCTCACAATAGCCTTGAGGAGCGCGTTTAAAGCGGAAACTGCGACCTCCTAAAGAGAATCCAAAGATGTCCCTACTCTCCATGGAAATCGGGATGCTGAAGAAAGCATTCTTCAAGTCAATCACCGAAAACCAGGTGGCAGTAGCCGGAATCAGAGTCAACAAGGCTGTAATGTCAGGCACAACAGGAAATTGTGGAACAACAATCTTGTTCACTTCGCGAAGATCAATGAAAAAAATATATACAGGAGGCTGTGAAGGATCAGTTCTCTTCAGAACAGGCAAAACAGGACTATTGCACACATTACCTCTCGTATCCTCAATGACACCCTTTTCGATCAGATCATAAATAATCGTTAAAAGTGCACGCTCACCATCACTCGAGATACGATATTGTGGAATACGCGGTAACTTAGCATTCGCCTTCAGTGTCACAACATATGGGGGAATGTCCAGTAGGCCCAGATCATTTGGACCAGTAGCCCACAATGGATCTGGTAAGAGAGACAATTCAGATGGAAGACTATCTTTCGACAGGTACATCGGAGAGATCACTCTCTCACCCAAAGTAAGATAAACTCCTGACGGAGAACAATACAATGTCGCATACAACCTCTTCAACAAATCCAATCCCAACAAATTCTCATTACAACCTGTAGTCAAAAGAAGGGGTGCTTCGAACTTACGAGGACCAACAGAAAGAGACAATGGAGCAGAAATCGGATTTGTACCGGGGGCGCCAGAAAAACCTACAGAAACATTATCAAAGCCAGACAAAGGTGCGCCAGGGAGTTTAGAATGCATAATAGAACTCTTTGTAGCACCAGTATCTAGCAGAAAAGGTTCTGACACACCTGATGCAATCATTTCAACATAAGGTCCACTCTGATCTACTGGAACTGAAACAACTCCCTCTCTTTGTCCATGGCTGTCCTAACAGTCATTACCGTTTGCTTCATCACCTTCAACATAGTAATCATCCACATAGTACTATTCTGTCCTACCGGACGAACTCTGCTGTTGATCAAAACTATTCATCGAGTTCTGCGGAGGCAAAGGACGTACGTTCTGTCCACGACCTCTACCTCTAGGCGCTTGTTGAGCACCTCTACCTCGTACACCAGAAGCACCATTCGTGCATTGTAACAGAACGGGATAACTATTCTTGTAATGGCCCTCTTCTTTGCAATACGCACACTGATTAGGCCCATACGGGAAACGCTGTTGAGAAGACTCGATCCTTTGCGAGTTTCTCGAATACTGCTGAGGTTGCTGATAATCACGCTGACTATTAATACGGGGTGAATAAGAACTTTAGTCTTCAATTCCTTAGTCTTCTTATCCGCTTTCTCTAACTCATCTTTGCAGCCATTTTCATAGTACTGAGCCATAGCTAAAATTTGCGCTGACGTGGAAATGGGCCAAGCACTCTCGGAATCCTTCAACTTAGTGCACAACTCGGGAAGCAAATTATGCACAAACTTGCCAACGAACAATCTCTGGCCACCCTCGGTAGCCATATCCTGACCACTATGATCTACAAAGGTTTCTTCAAACCGTGTGAAGAAATCAGACACAGTCTCGTCTTTCTTCTGCTTACATGCGAACAACTTGTCCCAATTAACACGCACTTCGGGCATCAAAGTCTTCATGAAATGAATTATCCTACCAGGAAGTTCAGTAATAGGAACTTCAGGCTTAGCACCTCCAACTTGTCTATCATTTGCAGCAACAAGATTAACCCATGTATCACCCAATTCGTTATCATGATCCGTATGTCGAATCACATTCCAGATAGGCTGTGGAACAACATTACCAAACAACATGTCTATGTCCGCTAAATTCATGATGCAGGAACCCACAGTTTGAGTGAGCACTTTATAATATCCCGCCGGATTTTTGCGCGGATCAGGTAAAGTCTGTTTAAGTGCTAGAACTTCAGCACGCTTCCAAGGAACATGTACCCACACTCGCTGAAAGTGCGCAACAATAGGTGGATGAGCATTAGGATCAGCAGGTCTCCAAACTGGAGGAACCTCACGCATCGGATACTGACGCGCTTTTCTCCTAACCGACGAATCAGCCTCGAACAATCGCTCAGAAGGAGCATTATTACAAAACGACAATAACGTCGATACCGCTCTCTCGATGTCGAGGAGACCCACAATCGTCCCTTTCGCAAACTCAGAACGCACTCAATACAATTCTTCAGGAGCTTTACCCACTTCGTCCAGCCACTGTTCATGGAGGAACACACACATCCTTTCAAAAACATACTGTTGCTTTGGTGCTTTCCATTGCTGAAAAATATCCATAATACCCTCAAGATCGTACTGGGAGGTATACATAACCCATCTACGTGCCATATGATCCAAAACTGCACGTTCATCTGTATCGGGCAATTGACTACGCAATTGTCTACTCTCACTCACAGGAGACATACCCAATTGTCCCAACAAAGGAATCAGAAAACCAGAAAAAGCAGCAGTCATTCGCTGTCTAGTAGAAGGAGAAGATAGAAGAATAAGAAAAGACGGAACAACAGTAGCAGAATCCAGAGTCGGAGCAGAAGGAGCATTAAGAACAGATGTAGAAGTAGCAGACAACGGCAAAGTTGGCGGCCCCTGAGGAGGCTGCGCCAAAGGAGCAGTAGCCAACGGAAAAGGAGCTGGCTGTGGAGGAATTACAGGTGGCACAACAATCGGAGATTGCACAGCCACAACTGGTGGCAGTGGTGCCGTAGCACTCTGTGCATAGGGTGGTGGCGAATTTAACAGATGCGTCATTAAAGGATCTTTCGCAAGATCTTTCTCATCTTTCTGCTCTTTAGGCGGCAAGACTGTGTAGCATCTATCTACCGCTAACTTCTTCACTCTAAGCATCTGTTCGGTCTCTTGCTCTTCCTCATTATCCCTATATGCAATAGCAGCTTTTACCATTGACATACTTCGTTCTCGCTTATTCTTCTTCGCTAATTTAATTTCTTTCTGTTTGGCTTCTTTGCGCCATATGCGGAAAGAGTCAAACATTGCCGGCCGGGCTTTCTTCTTGAACAATTTCACTTCGAGATTATCTAGAATCTCAGTTTCAAAACTACCGTAACGGGGCCACTGTAGGACACCGTCTTTCCTCGTATACTTTACCCAGATCTCATTATAGCTAATAGGGCCCACACCATGTTTCACGTACAAGTCATATGTAGGAGTTCCAATTGGAGGAACCGGACACGAATCCTCTAACCGGGAATCCTTAGAACAGCCACAACCAAACAATTTTCCAAGTCTGCTAAAATCAGGCATCTTGCACACTAGTCTAGCTTCAAACAACAAAGGATTATCGAATACGATAGTCTTGTGAATACACGAGTCCCTTGGCTTTGGGGCCTGCAGGTACCAAATCAAAACGATCCACTAAAGGGATACCAAAAACAAACTAAGGACTAGGAGACGCTCCACTCATACTTAACTGAAATGTCGATGGCGTCACCAGAAGACCCGTCAATCGTCTCGCTCTACAAACGTCTAAGGCTCCAAAACAGGGCGACAGTCAGGGCAGCAGTCCTTCGTAGCCATCGGAAAGCGGGAAACCTCGCAGCAAAGACTTTCGGACCACGCCGACATACAGGGTTCGATGAAGTGGTTGGCCTTCCTCCAGAATTTTCACACGAAGCTACTCACGATCTTCGGGCTTGGACCGGTACCGCTGTAGTCGCCCCACATTGGGCACCAACTGAAGGACCGGGTTTTAGAACCCAGCCGCGTCAGGGAGAACGCCCGATGCCTTCGAGTTCCCCTGTCTTGGCAAACAGAGACACAGGATACTTCTTGATGACGTCAAAGACCAATGTTTATTGGCTGCAACCAGGAACAGAGATCTACGAAGCACACACGGGTGGTTCGCTAGAGACTGCATAAATTCAATGAGCGGAGCATGGTCTTTTATGCCAAAAATCAAGCCTCAGGCAACATTTCAGATTAGCATTGGGTACATACAAACTGACCAATAGCAATGTCACAATTTGAAAGTAGCGTATGACGACAATCCCAGACAATCCCATTTTCCGTTGTCCAGCCCACCAGAAATGACCAAGCAAATTCCATGTTTCTTGTCGGATCAGGCCGTACAAACCCATCATAAAACCCTCAACCCAAATCAGTGATTATGTCGTAAAGGAAAGGCAGAAACAGATTGGAAGTGAGATAGAAAGGTGGGAGCAGTGTACCATAAACTCGGGCACGTCCTACTCTTTGATCTTTATCAGACCAGCTGCTTAACAAGGAACTGGCTCAGCGAGGTCAGCCTCGGGCAAGGAGTCAGTTCGGCCAGGTCACTCAAAAGTCAGCTAAGGCATACGTGTCTCAAGGACTCGTTCGGCCACAGTCATCGGGCCTATGTGAGGGCAACCATACAAAATGGCTGCCGTACACAAAATGGAACCCGAAGGTTCAAACTAAATCCTTGAATACGGAGTGTTCTCATAGATCGATTCATGCGAAAACACTCAGACACACTACACTCGTCATTTGCGGTTTGCTGACACCAAAATCGTCTATTTCCGACGACCTTTATTGAACGGGTTCGGAACCTTCGAACCTCACTCGCAAACCACAGAACTACATCATCAAGCGCAATGCTAGGTCACGAAGGTGAATAAATACTAAACCTGAGTTTTGGAGGTGGTGACCATACCTGGACAACAGCGATCATTGTTGTTTAGCTTAGCTTGTCAGCTATATCGCCCACAAGAGCAAGAAGATTGCATCTGTGCGAGAACACAAGACTGGCACCAGTTTGTTATGGCAGAATTGAATGCTATGTAGAGCCTCAGGATGTCTTGATGGAGGCTTCTTCTGTCAAGATGAAATCTGGTACTTTGCTAATCTGGATCTGCATCTGCTTGCCGCAGTGAAGTTTCTCTCCTAAGTAAGTGGTCATGTGGTAGCCTTTTTATAATATATCTAAACTGAGATGGAAATTGCAATGTCACCTTTAGAATGTTTTGATATAATCATATCTAAAAGTGGATGTACTAATAAGGTCAAATACATCAGTATAGGCTGCATTGTTTGGGATTATGGTTGTATTTAACCTTGAAAAAGGCACCTGTCCCAGACTGATGTCACACTGGGGGTTGTCTTGCTGTCTATATCTGAATTAATTGATGCTTACAGTTCTTGGTAAGGTAGGCGCAGACAACATCTGTCTCAAAGAGAGACATGTTGATAAATCTGCTTAATTTGAGGAAAAATTGTGCCTCCTAAATTAAAAATGGAGTCAGACCTTTGGACTTTGCGTCACAATGGCATACCGAATCTGGGCCAAAGGTAAACAAGCCGGACAGGCTAACTAAAATGGAGCCTATAGCTAAAAATGCAATCTGTCCTGTATGTATAAAGCATCTAAATCTAAAAGAAAAACCTTGAAAGCAAGTGATATAAATGGATAAAATACTGAATTATGCAAGGAAACAGTCATAAGACTGATAACATTACTGAAATAATTTCTAAACTAAATAGTCACTAAATATTACTGAATGTGTTTTGAATGATTTTGCTTATCCAACATATTCATGATACGTTTACAGAATAAAAGTACATGCCAGAAACATGCATTTGATGAAATAACAATTCATCAATTATTACATATTCAATAATATGTCTTCAAACTGAAATGAAAAAGAGGGTCTCTGTGCAGTAAGACATAATCCTTACAAATGCTCCTCCTGCGTCTCAGGACCGTAAATAATTAAAACCTGTGCTTGAAATGGGTCCCTATCGGACCATATTATTTATGTCCCTAGCTTTACATGAAAAAACATTAACAATTGTGAAAATGTTAAGATAATACATGTCAGCGAAGTAGTTCTTCACTTGTTTGACATTTTTTATTTCTTCATAGTTTTATATAGCGCGAACTAGACCCAAAGGTATCGGGTATAAGAGAGCTTTACAAGAGCACCAGTTGCGTTACGTGAGGACACGTTCATTTTTGGTAGGCACGGGGAGACTAAGTGATTTGCCCAGAATTACAGGATGTTGCGCGTCCTTGCCGAGACTCAAACCCAGTTCCTCAAATTCGAGGTCAACCACCCTAGCCGTTAGGCCACATCCACTCCCCTAATATTACATTACTTAAGATGTTTGCATTTTCCAGGATGTTGTGTTTCTGTGTTCTTACTGAACATAGTTACCCCTATGGGAATCTGTGTGAGTTCTAGTTGTGGGTATGTGTTTATAATTGGGCCACAGTTGGGACTTTGGGGTTGACGCTGAAGGCAACTCCAGTTTCTCACAGTGCCTGTCAGTGGGCCATAAAAGTGTTCGGAACACATGCTTATGCAATCCGTGGTCCTGGATATCTACTGGGGAGCAACATGGGCTTCTTTACACACGTTCATGAAGCATTACTGACTGGAAAGTCTGGTCTGTCTGGACGAGCATTCAGTCCTGCAGGACTTTCTAGTGTGAAATTGCAGATCCAACTTGAGGGACGCATTGATTGGCTGGGGCTTGATAGAGTCTCTACCAGGTAAGGTGTTACTGAGGGTAAGTAAATCGTTTCACAGATTCCTATTCTAAGGTTAGGAATCTGTGTCTAGAAGTCTCTTTACTTACCCTCAGTAACACCTTACCTGGTAGAGACTCCATCTAGCCTCAGATTCCTTACCAACCCACCTATCCTACCCGCTCTGCGAACAAATTTCTAGATACAGGTTTTTTCACCTTTCAGCGCCCTAGTTTTCCACACCAGAGGTCAGTGTTCCTTGTGACTGCGCGCTTCTGGCAAGGAAAGGCGTGAAAAGAAACAGCCGTCAGCTTGATGAGATGCTGCCTACCTAGGAACAGCAAATGTCACTTCCGGCATGGAGGACGCTATGGGGAGCATAATGACGCCACATACCGGCTCTCTGGGTACTGCTTATGAAAAGAAAATCTGGATCGAGTCTGATGCCTGGGAATGATTCGAAGGTAAGTAATCTGCAACTAGAAGTCTCTATAAGATAGTCGAGAACCAGATGGGGGGGTAAGCCTGGAAGGTAATTCTACTACAGGACCTGTGGAAGACTCAGAAGGACTATTTTGCTGCCTTGCTGCTGGTAGAATTGCACTGCTACCTAAGAAAGCAGGACTGGACCTACTCCTTGAACCCAGAACCACCACAGTGACTCCAAGGGCTAGTAGACTAGCCGCCTGTTCTATGTTACATGGACATAAACTCCAAATACCTGCTTTGCATCTGCACAGCTGCCCAGACTCAATTGAACTGGACTGTGCCCTACTGATGGCCTCTGCTGGATTGAGGCCTGCTCCCAAAGAGGCACCCCCCATCCTTGACACTTGGCTGACATTAAAGATTACGCATACTGGCCCAACTGAAGGTTTCCTCGGAACGGATGCTGTATGATGGAAGACCTCGAATTGCAGCTCTAGCATCTCCTATTGGAACGATGTTGCGCGATACAACCCGATGCAGGACATCACATCACAGCCCTTACAGCTCATTCAGATAGACACAGCGCTCTACATCAAGTATACAAGGTAAAATTCTCAGTGCAACTAATCTATTTCCTGTATCTGGCAGGCTTTCCATCGCAGTAGGCCTGAACTTGTAAATTTATCCCAGTTCGGCGTGACCAGATAACCACAACTGGCACTTTGTGCTTTTAGTTTCTATACTTACTTTGAAACAATTAAATTGCATATCACCGGTTCTACTGATTGGATTTTTGTTGTTTCGGAGTCAAATAGTTTATTAAATTTTAATCTACTTTTTTAGATGGGTGTGGGAGTCTTGTGAGTTGTGGGTTGTGGGTTGTGGGTTGTGGGTGTGGGAGTCTTGTGAGTTGTGGGTTGTGGGTTGTGGGTGTGGGAGTCTTGTGAGTTGTGGGTTGTGGGTTGTGGGTTGTGGGTGTGGGAGTCTTGTGAGTTGTGGGTTGTGGGTTGTGGGTTGTGGGTGTGGGAGTCTTGTGGAGTTGTGTTTCACTATATTGCTCTTTCCATGCTGCACAAATACTTTATACATTTCCTAGAAGTGAAACTTGACTACATTTGCACCAAGCTACCAGAGGGATAATCACAGTTTACTTTAGTGACCTGGTCACCCTGACAAGAATTGTGGCTGGCTTGAGAAGGACTCACAACCCCCTCAACCTACAACCCAAGTTCTCACAGCACATAACAAATGCTGTGCGTTGCAATTGTACTTATAAGCGAAAGTCTGTGAAGGAGGCAAACATCTGTCGACGAGGTAATATTAAACAAGATAGCAGTCCTTACAGGTGAGTGGGTACATTTGTGTGTGGGCAAGTTAATGGAAAAAGATGCAAGAAAGTATATGTCAGACAGAATGAAAAGAGGGTGCCGAAGATGAAAGGCATGAGGTGTGATATTTACAGATGGAGGGTTTTGCACCAGATGTGGGGGAGAAAAAGAGTTTAACTGTTAACAAAGTGAAGCTAACCCTTCCGCAGATCTTGGTAACATTTAATTTGCAGTCTCATATTTTCAAAATGTGAAAATTTTCCTTTCGAATTATTAACAATAAAATCATTGTTACTCGTGTATCTGATATGGCTAAGAACACAGGTAAAGAGAATACGCCTGTTTAAGGTGCATGTTCGTTATTGTGTGTGTGATATGTCTAGATGTAATAAAGTTCATACAGAGGCACCAAACTTGTTGGGTGGCACACTATGGGAAGTGTAGGATTTTAATAAGGAGGTTTTAACCTGCACCCTTCTTTTCATAGGCCATGCTTCCTGGAAAGGGTCCCTAATTAGACTTCTTATGACACTTGCATGTATGTAACTGAGCTTATAAAGTGTCTGGTTACACTGAACAGTGTGTCCCTGCGCTAAAATATCAGCCCCCACAGTCTCCCACGCCATCATAGCATCCACCTCCCATACCCTCGCTTTTACCTATCCCCCAGGGAATAAGTGGGTTTTCAGCTCTTTACTAAAAACCACCTCCAAGGTTTCCAAACAGAGCCTGAGGGGTAGGCTATTCCACAATTGAGCTGCCAGAAACCGGAACGACCGCCCTTTCATTCTTGCTCTTCTGATTTTAGGAACCTTCACTAGACCCGCCCCACTAGATCTTAGTTGCTGAGTCGGGTTATGAGGTGTCAGAAAATTAAGAAGATAGCGGGGTCCTTTCCCCTGTGTGATCCAATGACTGACACAGAGGGCTTTGAACTGCACTCGCTCCTTGACTGGCAGCCAGTGTAGAGTCTCCAACGCTTCCTTAGAAGGAGCTCTCATAGGCAGCATCAACACCAGCCGGGCTGCCGCATTCTGGATACGCTGAGGCACCTCACATTTGCTCCAAGGCATGGACTACTGATTTCCTAGCTGTTATAGGTAGTAAGTCCAGTCTTTCTGAGGCAACGAAGAATGCCGATACAGGTACCCGCAACACGTCTAGTGTGGTCTTCAAATGAGATTTTGGAGTCAATTCAGATCTCCAGGTTCCTGACTTGTTTACTAGGTGTGAGGAGTGGCCCAAGCGTCTGAGGCCACCATGCTGAAGTATAGACTGACAGCGCCTTTCCCGCAATCAGCACCTCATTTTTATCACCGTTCAGTATAAGACCATTGCTGGCCATCCAGACCGCGAGGTCTTGTAAACAGATGGCGAAATTACTGGTTGCACTCTCAGCTGGCTGCGCTAAGCTGAGTGTCGTCTGCGTATGTCACAACTTACACCCCATATTTCTCGGTTATCTCAGTGAGTTTCCGTGAATTCTGAACCCGTTTTATAAATGTCATGGTTTCGTTACGAATTTGATAGTAGCAGACCGTAACTAGTGAGTTTGGCAAGTACGAGTGATTTTGTCATGTTAGACCGACAGATTCGTTCCGAACCTTGGGTTCCATTTTGTGCATGGCAGCCATTTTGTGGTTGCCCTCACATAGGCCGTTGACTGTGGCCGAACGAGTCTTTAGTACACGTAAGCTCAAGTTCGTGCTGACTTTTGAATGAACCAAGTGAATTGACCTCGTTGCCTGAAGCTGACCTTGCTAAACCAGTTCCTTGCCCGGTAGCTGATCAAGATTAAGGATCAAAGCACAGGACATTGTAAGTTTAGTATGCACACACATCCCTTATCCTGCTCTGTATCTGTTTCTGTTTCTTCTTTTATGGCTTCTTTATGACATGGGTTGTGGTTCTTTTATTATGGGTATGTCCGGCTTGTGCAAGAAGGAATGTTGGGCTTTCCCGTATGATTAATGGTGGGCTGGACAACTGAGAAGTGGGTTTGCCGTCATGCGATACCTTTTGTAATGATGCTTATGATTGGACAAATTGTAAATAGTGGTTGTTTGTCCGGAATGTGATTTTTGGCATAAAAGAGGATGTCTCGCCTTACAAATTTGAGCAGTCTCCTACGAATATACCTGTGTTGTACTTCGTGGACTTTTGTTTCTGGTTCCAGCCAATAAATTCGATCTTTGACTCCACCAAGAAGTATCCTGTGTCTCTGTATTCTAAGACAGGTGAACCTGAAGACTTTGGGCGTGCCCCTGGCGCCGCTGGGTTCTAAAACCCAGGTCTTCAGTTGGCGCCCAATGTGGGGCGACTTCAAGCAGTACCGGTCCAAGCCTGAAGATTGTGAGGAGCTTTGTGAGGAAATTCCGGAAGAGGGCCCCCACTTCATCGACCCCGGTATGTCGAACGTGGACTGAAGTTTTTGCTGCAAGGCTTCCCGCTTTCCTGACGGCTACGAAGGACTGCTGCCCTGACTGTCAACCTGTCTTGGACCCCCCTTTGTGATGATTTGTACGGCGAGACGATAGACGGGTCTTCTGGTGGCGTGACTGATACCTTAACTAAGTATAAGTGAGTCGCTCCCAGTCCTTTGTTTTGGGTTTCTTTGGGTCTTTGATTTGGTTCTTGCAAGTACCAAAGCCGAAGGACTCGTACATTTACGAGACTATCGTTTTTGGTAATCCCGTGAAGTTTGAAGCTAGATTAGCGAGCGAAGATGCCAGGTCTTAGCAAAATTAGGAAGATATTTTGTTGTGGTTGTAACAGGGATTCCCGATTGGAGGACTCGTGTCCGATACCTCCGGTTGGAACTCCGACTTATGAGCTCTATTCTAAACATGGCGTGGGCCCCATTAAGTTTAATGAAGTATGGGTCCGCTATACTAGGAAAGATGGTGTCTTACGATGGCCCCAACATGGTAGGTTCGATACTGAGATTTGAAATAATTTGGAAGCTGTATTATTTAGGAAGAAAGCCCGGCCGGCGATAATTGACTCTTTCTGCCTTTGGCGTAAAGAAGCCAAACAACGATTAATTAAACAAGCTAAAAGAGATAAGAGAGAAAAGGGTGTATCGATAATGCAAGCTGCTAGGCAGTTTAAAGAGAATAAAGAAAATCAAGCGATTGAGGAGTTGCACAGGCAACATAATATGGCTATCGATAAATGTTATCCAGCTTTGCCATCTCGTCTACAAAGTGCAACAAAGGACCCTGAAAAGGATCCTCTGATGTCACATTTGTTGAGATTACCACCCCGTTTTGTTGCAGAGTTCTACGGCACCTCTGCAACCTCCAGTTGTTCAACCTCCTGTTGTTGCTCAGCCGCCAGCTCCTCCTCAGCTGGTTTCTCCTCCTACAGCTCAGCCTTCTCTGGGGCCGCCGACTTTGCTATCAGTTCTGCCTCAAACTTCTTTGTCTTACTCTCCTGTACCTTCGGCTTATCTTGCTACTACTCCGACGTCTCTATCATCTCAAAAGACTTTGTCTCCTGTCCTTATGACAACTTCTCCTTCTGTTCGACAAAGAATGACTGATACTGTTACTGGTCTTTTGTCTCCTTTCTTTGGGTCATTGAGTGTGACCCCTGTTTCTGCACGTAAACAATTACGTAGCCAGCTTCCTACTCCTGAAGAACGGACAGTGTTAGATCTTTTGGCTCGTAGATGGGTTTCAAATGTCTTGAGATATGATCTAGAGTCAGTAATGGATGTCTTCCAGCAGTGGGAAGCACTGAAGCAAAGGTATGTTTTTGATGTCATGTGTACTTTCCTCCGTGAGGAATGGGAAGATAATGAGTTGGGTCAGATTCCATTGGAGTTACTTAATGTACAGTCTTAGTTTGCGAAAGGGACGATAGTGGGTCCCGGTGTTGAGAAAGCAGTTGCGACAGTACTAGTTTAGGAGCAAATTTCCTTGTCAGTCACTGTTTGAGTCTGATCCTTCTGTTAGGAGAAAAGTGAGACAGTATCCAATGAGAGAAGTTCCTCCGGTATGGAAAGAGGAAGTTGTGGCTAATCCTAATCAGGGTATTCAGGGTGTACCGGCTCATTTTCAGCGTGTTTGGGTACATGTCCCGTGGAAGAGAGCTGAAGTTTTGGCTCTTAAGCAGACTCTACCTGATCCCCGTAAGAATCCAGCTGGATACTACAAGGAGTTGTCCCAGACTGCTGACGCATGCATCATGAATTTAGCTGACATAGACATGTTGTTTGGTAACGTGGTTCCTCAACCTTTGTGGGCAAAGATTCGTCATGAGAATCATGCAATTGAGTTAGGTGATACATTGGCGAATATTGGTGCTGTGGATGGTCCTCAAGCTGGTGGGGCTAAATCTGAGCCTTTAGTTGCGGAACTCCCTGGTAGGATTATTAATTTCATGAAGACACTGATGCCTGCTTTATGAGTGAATTGGGATAAGTTAGCAGCATGTAAGCAGAAGAAAGATGAAAGTGTGTCAGAGTGGTCAGGATATTAGTACGGAAGGTGGTCAGAGGTTGTTTGTGGACAAGTTTGTCTTTAATTTGCTACCCGAGCTTTGTAATAAGTTGAAGGATTCTGAGAGTTCATGGGCTGTTTCTTCGTCGGCCCAGATATTGGCGACTGCACAGTACTACGAGAATAGGGATAAGGATGAGAAAGATAGAGCGGAGAAAAAGACTAAAGATTTAAAGACGAAGGTTCTGTTGCAGCAGGCGTATCCACCTCGCCCGACTCAGCAAGAGTCACAGCAAAGTTCGCAGTTTCAGCCACCGCCACAGTTTCAGAGAATATCACAGAAGCCTGAGTATTTTACTCCGAGGCCACCGTTAGGTCCGAATCAGTGCACGTATTGTAGAGAGGAAGGTCCTTTCAAGAGTGATTGTCCTGTTTTACGACAACGGGCGAATGGTATGTCGGGTTCGAGAGGTTGTGGTGGTTTCCAGCAAGTATCAAGGGGTAGAGGTCGTGGTGCGATTCCTCAGAACGAGCATTCCTTTCTCCCACAGAATTCTATGAATTATTTTGATCAGAAGAATGTTCCGACTGGCAGATCTGCTCAATATTATGCAGATGATTATTATGTTGAGAGTGAGAGTACTGGTTATAATGACTGCCAGGATAGCCGAGGATAAAGAGAGGGAGTAGTGTTAGTTCCAGTAGACCAGAGTGGACCTTATGTTGCAGTAGTTACATCGGGTGTGGTAGAGCCTTTTCTTTTGGATACTGGTGCAGCGAAGAGTTCCATCATGCACTCTAAACTCCCTGGCGCACATTTGACTGGCTTAACAAATGTTTCGGTAGGATTCTCTGGCGCCCCAGTGCGTAATCCAGTTTCTAGTCCTTTGTCTCTTTCTATAGGGCCTTGTGAATTGGAAGCACCCTTCATTTTAACGACAGGTTGTGGTGAGAATTTGTTGGATTTGGATTTGTTGAAGAGGTTACATGCGACATTGCATTGTTCTCCTTCGGGAGTAAAGCTTACATTGGGTAAGAAAGTGATCTCTCCGATGTATTTGTCTACAGATCGGCTTCCACCGGAATTGCGTTCTCTCCCTGATACTCTTTGGGCTACTGGTCCTAATGACGTGGGTCTTTTGGAGTTTCCACCTTATGTTGTGACGCTTAAGGCGAATGTTAAATTGCCACGTATTCCCCAATATAGGATTTCTAGCAATGGTGAAAGAGCGCTTTTAGCGATCATCTATGATTTGAATGAGAAAGGTGTGATTGAAGAAACAAGAGGTAATGTGTGTAACAGTCCTGTTTTGCCAGTTCTGAAGCGTACTGACTCTTCTCAGCCGCCTGTTTATAGGTTTGTGATCGACCTATGAGAGGTTAATAAGATTTTTGTGCCACAGTTTCCTGTTGTCCTGGATATTACTGCTTTGCTGACTATGATTCCTGCTTCGGCTGCCTGGTTTTCCGTTATAGATCTGAAGAATGCTTTCTTCAGTATCTCGATTGCCGAGGAGAGCAGAGATATTTTTGGCTTCTCTTTAGGAGGCCGAAGCTTCCGGTTTAAGCGCGCTCCTCAAGGTTATTGTGAAAGTCCCTCCATCTATAGTCAGGCTTTGAAAACACTGCTTGATGCGATTGTCTTGCCTGTAGGTGTTGCTCTTATTCAGTATGTGGATGATTTTTCAGTTGCTGCTGATGATGAGGAAACTTGTAAAGAAGCTACTCTTTCTTTGTTGCGACATTTGTCTGATCTTCATCATAAAGTGTCACCTTCGAAGTTGCAGTATTGCCGCCAAGAAGTGACCTACTTAGGTCATCTCTTGTCGAAGGAGGGAAGAAGGTTGACCCCAGAACGCAACCAACCGATTGCGCAAATGACTGTGCCAACCACCGTGCTTTCTTGGGTATTACCTCGTATTGTAGACAATGGATTCCGAATTTTTTGTTACTTGTGAAACCTCTGTTGGCACTTACTCTTAAGGCTACTCCGAATCCTATTCCTTGGTCTGACGTATGTCAGAAAAGTTTTTCTGAATTACGTGATGCATTGTGTTCTGCTCCGGTGTTGGGTACTCCCGACTACAGTAAGCCTTTTACACTCTATGTTCACGAGAGAGAGGGTTATGCATTGTCAGTTTTGATGCAACAGTTTGGTGATAAGCAGCGTCCATGTGCGTATTTCTCGTCGACTTTGGATCCGGTAGCTAGAGCGTTGTCGAGTTATTCGAGAGCTACAGCGGCAGAGGCTGTTTCTATTCGACAGTCTGCTGGTTTGGTCATGGATAATACGTTAGTTGTGATGGTTCGGCATGCAGTGGATACTTTACTGAACAGAACGAAGACTCAGCACTTGACTAGTGCACGGTTGTCAGGTTATGAGTTGACACTTTTGGCGAGTCATGTGCATATAAAGCGATGCAACATGTTGAATCCAGCTACGTTGTTGCTGATTTCTGTAGAGACAGATGTTCAAGAGCAGCATGATTGTTTTCTCAGGACAGAGGAAGAAACGAAGGGTAGAGTTGATCTGAAAGATACTCCTCTATTGAAATCTGATGGTACCTTATGGGTAGATGGTTCATGCTTTCAGCTTCCGAATGGCGATACGACTGCAGCGTATGCGGTTACGACTATGTACACGATTGTTGAAGCTTCACGTATTCCATAGAATTCAGCTCAAGCAGCAGAATTGATTGCACTGACGAGAGCGTGTGTGTTGTCGAAAGGAAAGAGAGTGACTGTGTATACCGATAGTCAGTATACGTTTGGTGTTGCCCATAGTTTTGGGCGTTTGTGGAAGGAACGTGGATTCCTTACTTCTCATGGTACGAAGATTCAGCATGGACAGTTGGTCAATGAACTTCTTGAGTCACTTACGTTGCCAATGCAAGTTGCAATTGTGAAATGCAGTGCACATAAGAAAGTTACAGATGACGTTAGTCGTGGCAATGCGTTTGCGAATGAAGTTGCGAAAGAAACGGTGAAAGATGTGACGAGTCGAATGTATGTTGCAGGTCCAGCAAGATGGGTTCCGGATAGCGAAATGTGTGAAGACACAATAGAGAGTGTAAATTGTAATTGTGAAATTGATTCAGGCTGCAGCTACGGAGAAACAATTGAGTGTGTGGAGAGAGAGTACGGGAATGTTGGATTCGACTGGTTGTTGGATTGAGTTATCAGAACACCAGCGATGGTTGTTGCCTGATGCGTATGTGCTTGCAGTGGTTACGACGGCACATGGAATGGATCACATTAGTGCAAAAGGGATTTGTAAGTTGTTGGCTCCAGTGTGGGAGAATGCTGGAATTCCTAAGTGTGCGGAGAATCTGGTAAAGAATTGCATGGTTTGTCTGATGTATAATCCTGGCAAGGGAACCCCAAATCCAGCTGGTCACTTTGCGCCTCCGACGTATCCGTTCGAGGTGTTGCAATTGGATTTTATCCACATGGAGAGATGTAACAATTTAAAATGCGTCCTTGTGGTTATCTATGCCTTTTCAAGATGGGTAGAGGCTTACCCCCTAAAAGATAATACTGCCTTATCCACAGCTAAAGTCTTGCTCAAGGAGTTCTTCCCTAGGTTTGGTTTGCCTAGAATGGTGTGGAGTGATAACGGAAGTGAGTTTGTGGGCCAGATCATGAAGAGAGTGTGTGAGGGTTTGGGCATAAGGCAGAAATTTCATGCTGAGAATCACCCCCAATCAGCTGGTTTAGTCAAATGCTATAATGGCACTCTGAAGCTTAAGCTAGCCAAGATTCAGGCGAGTTCTGGTCTCCAATGGCCCGATGCGTTGACGTTGGCACTTTTGTCAATTAGAACTACAGTACATTCTCGAATAGGCCTTAGTCCATACGAGATTGTGTTTGGCCGCCCGGCAAACGTGTGGGGAGTGCAGCGGCCAATGAAGTTTAGTGATATTGAATATCCTGTGTTGATTGATTACTTGTATGATTTGATGGCTAAATTGCGTGTCTTACATCAACAGGTTCATGATAACCTTCCACAAGCATCTGAAGATCCAGGTCACACCATAACCCCTGGTGATCGGGTGCTCGTGCGCAACTTTCAACAGACCAAGAATGATCAGCCCCATTGGACAGGCCCACATCAAGTACTTCTATCAACACGAACTGCAGTAAGAGTCCACGGCAAGAAGAACTGGATCTGAGGCGTACATTGTAAGAGCGTACGTTTACCTCTGCCGTACGACCAGTGGATCCGTGAAGGTATTGGTGATTCAGATACAGAAAGACTGCCGAACTTTGTGCCGTTTAGTGACGCGCATTTGGTATGGGCCAGGTCTGAACGAGAGGACGATGATATCTTGCAAGCAGCTGTGCCTCCGCCTTTGAGATTGGACACCACTGAACCTGAATTGTTGTTCTGAGATCAGACGGTGCCTGGTAAAGGCCGTTATAATTTGCGATCGAGAAACAATGGACTAATAAAGAAATAATTTCTTTTTGTTTTTGAAAACTGCACTCTCTCATCCAAGAAGCTGTTTTGTTCTATTTTTTCTTTTTCGAACCGCCTTCCGGGTTCAGTTGTAGGGTCGCGGTATAAAAACTTGGAGTGGCAAGCCGTGTAGACACAAGGTCGACGGTTCTGGTTTGTTCTAGGGCGTTCCCTGGACTTACAGACGCACACCTGAGAGAAAAAAAAACAACTGCCGCGAACAGCACGGTTAGAGGATGGAGTTTTTTGAGATTGAGAGAGCTGTGCAGAAATGAACTTTAAGACAAAAATGTGTAAATTGATTCGTAGCAAATGTTTTTTAATAACATGTCTTCTAGTGTTTTTTAGTATGATGTTGTCTCTGATGGGATGGATTGTTTTCCGTACCCAATTGACGTTTGCACCCACATCCCAACCTATGTCTTTTTCTACTACTGCTTCTTTGCATTCTTTTCATACTTTACCTGAACATGAACTGATTAGAAGATCAGAGTTTGTTAATAATTCCTTTGTACATCTACTGCATCAACACCAGTTGGTAGTGAACACCATTAATTGTTGGGTGTGTGGTCTTATGCCTCATACTATGGATAGAGGTATTCCCTATTTCGTTCTGCCATTCAGTTACAATGGTTCAGTATGGGCATATCAGTCGTTTTTTATTTATGCCAACGAAGTCTATCCCCTGCGTTCCATGAAAGATAGCTCGAGTAATAGTGCCCTAGTGAAGGGAATAATGGATATGATCAGAGACATTGATGCATATGAGACTATTCCTAAGGATGAGGCACTAGCTTATATCGATGGAACGTGACTGGATATAGTGTTAGTCTGAGTGAAAAGCAGAGACGGAAGAGGTCACCTCCGATTTGGATCGTACCCCATCGTGGTCTATTTTGTCTGCAAGGTAAAGGCAAGAATCCGAGAGCTCAGTTAGGGAAGAGTGTTTGTACTCAGACGTATGTTTTTGCGTCCCAGACTGCCCCACCGTTTTTAGCAGCTAAGGGCACGTATTTTGTTTGCTATGATAGAGCATATACATGGTTTCCCCCTGATTTTTCGGGGACCTGTTTTGTTGTATATTTGTTGCCTCCTACTTATACTGGTGCTGCAGATTACCACAGAACGAGAGTTGATAGGGGTGTCTTCAGTAAGGAAGATACCACAGGACAAGAAGTGGGAGACTTTCTCAAGGGTTTCCTACCGTTTTGGGGACCTATGGCAAATAGTAGGAACATACGGCAATTGAGGAGAGTGGTTGAGTCCACCACAAATGAAACTGCCGGTGCCCTTAGTAATTAGACTGCTGAGCTTCAAGTGGATCGCCCTTTTGACATTGCAGAATCATGTTGCGTTAGATGTCATACTTGCAGATAGAGGAGGGGTATGTAAATTGATCCAATCGAGTTGCTGCGTTTTCGTACCAGACAATGCTCCCACAGTGTACCAGGCCATTTCTAAGCTACATAAGATCTCCGAGTCTGTAAATGTGGACAAAGGAGATTGGTCGTTGACTGGATGGTTTTGGGGACTGTTATCCACTTGGGGATGGAAGATTCTGATGATCATCGGGATGGCTTTAGCGATTCTTTTCTTGTGCTGTCTCTGTGTACAGTGCGGTCCTGCCATATGTGGCCTTTGTGCTACTATGTGTGTAAGGAGAACTGTCTCGAGAGAGGTACTGATTAATAGGATGATGCTTCAACAGCACCTTGAGGATCTGATGAATATTGACATTGATTCAGATGCAGACTGAGTGATTGCCTATGTAAGGGCAAAAGGAGGGTCTGAGGCTCTGTGAATTCTGAACCCGTTTTATAAATGTCATGGTTTTGTTACGAATTTGATTTCGTCATGTTAGACCGACAGATTCACTTTGTATTTGGAGATTTCGTTCCGAACCTTGGGTTCCATTTTGTGCATGGCAGCCATTTTGTGGTTGCCCTCACATAGGCCGTTGACTGCGGCCGAACGAGTCTTTAGTACACGTACACGTTAGCTCGAGTACGTGCTGACTTTTGGATGAACCGAGTGAATTGACCTCGTTGCCTGAAGCTGACCTTGCTAAGCCAGTTCCTTGCCCAGTAGCTGATCAAGATTGAGGATCAAAGCACAGGACATTGTAAAGTTTAGTATGCACACACATCCCTTATCCTGCTCTGTATCTGTTTCTGTTTCTTATTTTATGGCTTCTTTATGACATGGTTCTTTTATTATGGGTTTGTCCGGCTTGTGCAAGAAGGAATGTTAGGCTTTCCTGTATGATTAATGGTGGGCTGGACAACTAAGAAGTGGGTTTGCCGTTATGCGATACCTTTTGTAATGATGCTTATGATTGGACAAATTGTAAATAATGGGTGTTTGTCCGGAATGTGATTTTTGGCATAAAAGAGGATGGCTCGCCTCACAAATTTGAGCAGTCTCCTACAAATATACCTGTGTTGTACTTCGTGGACTTCTGTTTCTGGTTGCAGCCAATAAATTCGATCTTTGACGCCACCAAGAGGTATCCTGTGTCTCTGTATTCTAAGACAGGTGAACCCGAAGACTTTGGGCGTGCCCCTGGCGCCGCTGGGTTCTAAAACCCGGTTCTTCATCAGCCACAGAAACCACATAAAGGTTAAAAAGGGTCGGACTGAGGCTAGACCCTTGAGGGACCCCTTGTTTCAGGCTTGTGGATTTAGACCTATAGGGTCCCTGTGCTACTTTGAAACTTCGGTCATGGAGAAACGTTTCTAAACATTCCCACGCCATCCCCACCACTCCTCCCCTTCTTAGACACTGCAGCAGAGTGTGATGCACCACAGTGTCAAATGCGGCACTGAAATCAAGAAGAATCAGTGCCCCTGTTTGACCCTCATCCACGTGTCTACGAAGAGTCTCTGTGGAGAAAAGCAAAGCTGACTCCGTTCAATGGAATGTGCGGAAGCCAGATTGCGTGGGATGAAGCAACTTATGAGAGTCAATTTCGGCAGTCAGTTGTTGATTGACCACCTTCTCAGCAATCTCAGCAAAGTAGGGCAGGAGCGAAATGGGACGCAGGTTGTTCAACTGCTCCATGCTTACGTTCGGCTTTTTTTTCAGAGGAAGCACCACTGCCTCCTTCCAGATTTTCGGTACCCTGCCTGAACTGTAGGAAAGTTCTAGCAGATGTCTAATAAAAGGCTCTAGAGTCTCGCTGCTCCCTCTGAGGATTTTAGCAGGCGCAGGATCTTTGGGTGAGCCGGATTTGATGCTAGTAGCTATCCTGCTCAGGGTATCTCCAGCTGGAACCCTAAACGCAGTCAGGCAATCTGTCTCGATTAAACTACTAGGTACCCCCTCTCTTCCACCCCATCCCTAGCTTCCACGGGAAAGGTTAAGTAAATCCTCTCCACCTTATTGGTAAAAAACTCAGCTACCTGATTACAGGATGCCACAGATCCTGTCACCGGTACCTCTATGGTCGAGAGCGTGGATATTTCTTTGTAAACCAGGAACAGCTCCTTAACTGAGCTGTCTGCGTTTTCTATCCTCTCAGTGTAATGGTATGTTCGTGCTTTCCTAATTAGGGCATGATATCCTCTAAGGCTGGAGTTTATTTTCCATTCCATGTATTTGCAAGTAGCCTCTTCTCCAGCGTCTCTCATGGCGCTTGCATGCTGCCTTTGCCTCCCTCAGCTCGGCACTAAACCAAAGGGCAGATTTCATTCAACTCTCTGGCCCTTTACTAGACCATGGTGCCGTACTGTCAAGAGCCTCCAGGATGCGCCTGTCCAGAGCCTCCCAGGCTGAGTCTATCTCCAGCCCACCCGGAGGTCCTCCTTGCACCAGGGCCATGTGGAAATTCTCAGAGGAAAAACCAGCCCATCTCCTCTGTCTCCCCTTTGCTCCCACCTTCACCGGTATTTTATCGGCTGTTCCCATTACCCGAAAGGGGACCAGAAAATGGTCAGTCCATATAACAGGTACCGGGGGTCCAATTTCGAGTGACTCCCAGTTACCAAAAATTGGGTCCAATAAATGTCCCAACTGATGCTTAGGGAGCTCAGATTTTAGCGACATCTGCAGAGTTATGAGCTCTTGACGGAGCTCCTGGGCTACCATATTGGAGGTGTCATACAAATGCAAATTCAGGTCCCCCAACAAAAGAAGCTACTCATATCTGAGGGCAGGCTGCGTCAAACTTTGAATCAGACTAGCCGCAAATTGCGTAGCACCTCCGGGGGGTCTATAGACTAAGAATCCCTTAATCACAGGGTTATTGGAAACCGTGACAGAAAAGAAACCTGCTTCATTGTCTGCATTGTCAGCCGGTTCTAAAGTGCACTGTATGTTGTGGGTCTGTCTATTCTACAGATTCCATAACCACGGGGAAGTACCTCTAAAATTTCCAGGCCCGACTCCTCATCATGCCATGTCTCAGTAAGGAAGAGTATTCCCACCTGACTATCCACCAGGTAGTCATGTATCTCAATTCTGTGCTTCCTAAGCTATCTACAGTTGATCAGGGCGCAGCTGAGTAACTGCCGAGAATCCCTGATCCTCAGAATGGAATTAGTCGTGAAGGGACAATGCCTGCATCTCTTCTTAATGTCAAGTTTCTCTGGGTTCATGCTGTGTCTGCAGCAGTCCTCTACCCCAGGTTCACTTTTTGAGACCCTCTCTCCACTTTTTCCATCCTACTAAAACCCCTGCAACACTTTAGCGTTCCCTGAATATTTCAGATCGCAGGTGCCATGGGTCAAGCGGGTGACAAGCATGCAACTTTGTTGACAATTCACAACCCTTTACTGCATTTTGCTAGACTAGCCACCAAGGAGCTGCGATTCATAAATGTTAGAAATAGACAAAGGAAGAAGTTGAGTACCTACTGTAATAGAAAAAGAGGTAGAATTCAATTACTAGCTTCTGCTCAGATCCAGCAAGGTGATTTGCAGCATAACTACCATGAAAGAACAGGGCTTCTTTTAGTTAGTTATGTTTGAATTGTTCTTCAAGCTGTATTTTGTAATTTACACCCAAGCCAAAGCTTAGATGATGAAAGAAGGGGCCAGTTGAAGAGGGGAACCTTTTTGTGTGGGCTAGTAAGGACTGGACATGCTACGAAGTGATGGCCTTAAAATCTTGGAGAGATGGATTCTTCGTGATTTCTTGACACCACGCTAAGTACCGCCTGTGTGCTAAAATCGTTATAGATTTTCTTGATCTTTAGCTTAAGATGGTTTGCCGTATCATCACAGAACTTTTAAGTGGGCGGGATAGAAGGATTATCAACCAGTTTGAGGGGAATTAAAAAGGTGCGGAATCTGTTACTAGATGCACAAGTTACTACTTGTGTAACGATATATCTGTAAGAGACATTAGTTAGTGATAGATTCCTTACCTTAGAATATCCCCAGGCGTCAGACTGGATCCAGAAAAGTTTCGTAGCAGTATCCTTGCGCGTCGGTAGGCGTAGTCTGCGGCTTCACGTCCATAGTCGGCGTCGTGGGTGCCGTGATGACGTCGTTGGAGTACTTAGACGCCGCCTCCGCGTGCTGACGTCAGTTCTTAGACACAGCTTTTCTGCGCCAAAAACGCAGAGCCATGTCAGAAAAACCAACACTGGTGCCATTGAAACTAGGGCCCTGAAAGGGGCTGACCTTAACCCTAGATATCGGTTCGCAGAACGGGGAGGATGGGTGTGTCGGTAAGGAATCTATCACTAACTTATGTCTCTTACAGATATATTGTTACACAAGTAGTAACTTGTGCATCTGAAAGAGACCCGTTAGTGATAAATTCCTTACCTTAGAATAGATACCCCAGCAATACCAACCCTGGTGGTGGGTCTGCGAACCAATAATCACACCAGAAAGTCTTGGAGGACGGAACGGCCAAAGAAGCCATCCCTCCGGACTTGACTGTCCAGGCAGTAGTGTCTTGCGAACGTGTGCAGTGAGGCCCACGTAGCTGCCTGACAAGTGTCCTGCAAGGGGACTCCTCAGCCCAGGGCAGTAGTAGTCACCGTGGCCCGAGTGGAATGGGCCCTCAGCCCAACAGGAGGTTCCTTTTTAGCCAAAGAGTAGCACGCTTGGATGCACAACACGATCCACCGAGAGATGGTCCGTTTGTGCACCGCCCGTCTTTTCTTAGCGCCCACGTAACCAACAAAGAGTTAGTCGTCCACCCGGAACTGGCGTGTGCGATCCACATAGTATAAGAGCGCACGTTTTGGGTCCAGACGGTGCCACCTCTCTTCCTCTTTTGAGGGATGCGGAGGCGGAAAGAAGGTGGGCAAGGTGATGGACTGCCCGATGTGGAAGGCTGTGACTACCTTGGGCAGGAAAGAGGGTTTTGTCCGGAACACAACCTTGTCCGGATATACCGAAAGGAAAGGAGTTTTAGAGGATAGAGCCTGGAGCTCACTCACTCTCCTGGCAGAGGTGATGGCAACCAGGAAAGCAGTCTTCAGAGAAAGAAGGCAGATAGGACAGTTGTGAAGTGGCTCAAAGGGAGCGTGTGAGAAGTTGGCCTGATATATGATGCTCACTAGTTCTAGTGATCACCTTGTATCAGTCCAAACAACCCTTATGGTGATTGGTTGTAAGTCAACCTTATAGACCAGCTATCCTAATTGTAGCATGGACAAAGCAGTCTTAGGCTGAACTCTTTTGGCATGTGAAGCCAGCTGTTTTACCACATATAACCCCACGAATACCAAGTGAAAGGACACCACACAGGTTGTTATGAAAATAAGCAATATATTTATTACTAACAAATACCTCTGAACTCTTTATGAGATCAGAGGGCTAAGCACATAACAATACTCTTAAGAAAAATACAGTAAGTCACACAAATTACAATGGTGCCCTAGGGGCACGGCAAACCATATACTAAGTAAATGGTATAAGGAGAACGATAGAAAAAATGAAGATGCCCAGAGGCTGTAGGATCGCTGGGACTACTCTACCCTAACCTTAGGTAAGGAGCAGGAATGCGTGTGCGGAGTGTGAACTCACACGCGAAGTATGGCTCAATGATTAGAGCGGCAGACCCTGATGCAGAGGTCCACAACGGCCCCCACAACGCTAAGGATGCCTGGCCCCCACCTTGGGGGTGCCCAGGAGTGGACGCCTCACAGGTAAAGCCAGGATGGGTTCCACAGCGGTATTCGTACAAGCGCCTCGAGACCCTTGCGGGTGAGTAGTGCGCTATACAAGTATCAATTTACAATTTATTTACACGCCAGAGGCGGTACAAAGTCAATGGGCACGAACAAGTTACAAAATAGGTTAATAAGGACAGGTCCGACTGGTTACGACTAAACCTACAGGATACCTGGACAGTAGGAGAGTCAATCTACCTATGAGCACCGAAATGCTCTCGTTACCTCACCCACGGGCTGCGGGTTCATAGGTGTGAAAGTGTGTTGAGTTTCCGTTTTGAAGTCAATGGTGCCTTGAAGAAAGATGCTGCAGGCGACCAGGAGGAAGATGTCTGGAGTGATCCAAGGGCGGATCGAGGAAGATGGAGACCTGAAAGCAGAGGAGACAACGTTCACAGTCACTAGCCAGTGACCGGAGTGGAACCAGGAAGAAACCAGATGCTGTCGTCGCGATCAGGTGAAGAGTGGACGCATGACTCTGCAGCCACGTGGTCCAGGAGGTGTCTTTGATGACCAGGATGGAGGCACGAGCTTTCCCATGCAGGCTCTCGCTGTCAGCAGTGTCTGATCCGGATTCGGAGTCAACAGGCCTTGGCAAAGGCAACCCACGCGGTGAGTGAAGATGGCGTCTGGTGCGGACCAGGAGGGTCCGGGGTGCTTCTCTTTTGGAAGGAAGCAAGGGCCAGTCTGGAGCAACCAGACCAGTAGTGTGAATTTTAAGAATCGTCGTCTAGGAGGCCACTAGCCAGCCGGAAAGTGACCAGACAACGCGTCGAGCAGCAACCAAGAAAAAGGGCCCCATGCAGATCTCGTGGATGCTGGAGGTCTGGTCTTCGGTGCAGGAGCTGCTCGGGGCTGGGACTTCTAAATCCCCAAAGCACTTTCTCGAGGGTGCCTCAGAGGTCATGCTGGAAGCGAAGTGCAGTTCTTCAAAGATGGCCGGTGCCACGTGTCTCGTCGCACCCACGGGTCTCAGCTGTGCTGCAGATGTGGGTAGAGGTCGGAGAGGTCTGGGAGTCCGGGTCTCATCGAGCTCTGAGGTCTGGTTCCGGCAGGGAGGACGACAGAGGTAACCGCTAGGACGCTTGATGGTGCCTGCAGATGCAGGGTGGTCACTCCTTGGCCACAAGGGAGATTTTCTTCAGTCTTCTGTGGAGCAGAACGTCGAAGTCCAGAGTTCCTTCTTTGTAGTTTCAATTCAGGATAATCTAATTTGGAATGGGACCAGCTCCTACCTTTATTCTGCTAAGGGGGGCTGTATAAGTGACTAGGTCCCTCCCAAGGGTGGGACCAAGAAGGGGGGTGGTTACACCCCCTATCCTTTGTCCGGTTTCGCACCAGAGCTGGGGCTTGAGTGCCCCAGCAACTGGTTTGAACCGGGGTATGCACAGGGACACCTTGAGTGCCCCAGGCATGTCTCATTCCTTTCAGCCCTGCCTATCTGGATAAACAAAGTCATGTCAGGGGTGGTGCTAGCACACCCCAGGCAGGAAATCCTTTGTCCAGGCCTCCGTTGCTGGAAGGACTCCCAGCAGCAGGAAGTCAGATTGTGTCTGTGGCAGCAGCATCCATTTTGTGATGCTGAGGCTCGGGTTAACTTTAATCCCTTCTTATCCCTCTAGAAGGGTGGAATGCTACCCCTGTCGCCAGCACTGGCGAGGGGGTAGTATTCCAAAGCATATGACACCTTACACGACATGTTTTGATAATGCTATGCCAAAGTTAGCAATAACCGCGAGGATTATAGTGCACTTAAGAGTATATGGTATAGCGTTATTATGGAACAGCTATAAGGACATGGTTCCGAAAACTGCAGACAGGCTCAGCTCATGCTAGAGCACCATCTCACATAATTCCAAGCACTTTGCCTTCAGGATTTATAAGGCCTGCCATAGGAGTGCCTTATAGGAGTATATATGTCCATTTTGGGGTTAGATATAGGTATACTATATCTACAGCAAAGGGTGATTACACCACCTTGCCCCAGCTGTGTTACCAGCCAGTTGTGTCTGCTTAGATGGCCAGCCAGGGGTGGCATAATACATGCTGCAGCCCCTGGTAGGCCTTGGGTACACTTATGCCCTGGGTACCTATGGTACACAGTACAAGGACTTACAAGAGTGACCCAATACCAATTGGTAAATGCACCTAAAGTACATGAGTGTTAATTTAGAGAGAGAACAGCTAGGCTGTGGGTCTGGTTAGCAGGCCCACAGCCAGGGAAAGTCGTACACCAGTGAAGCAAAAAGCAAAAATCTGGAGTGACCATAGGATTGGAGACCCTACTCTCCTACAGAGCGCACATCAGAAAAGTAAGAACCAAGTTCAAGTCCCACTGAGGAATCACGAAGGGAACAGGTGGAAACGTGTTGCCTTTCAGAAAACTATTTACAATAGGGGACTTGAACAAAGATGGTTGATCAGGCAGCCTGAGGAAGGCTGAAAGGGCAGAAAGGTAGCCCTTGATAGTGCCCAGAGTAGAGCCCTGCTGGGCAAGAGAAAGAAAGAAGAGAAGAACATCAGAAAGAGGGGCTGAGAGAGGATCCACAGCCTTTGCTGTGCACCATGCCACAAATCTGTTTCACCAGCAGGCGTATACCGACTTTGTGGAGGGACGCCTGGCTGCCAGAATGATATTACAGACTTCAGGAGGCAAGTTAAATGGCCTCAACTGTCGCCGCTCAATCTCCAAGCATGGAGGTGGAGATTGGACAGGACCTCCTGAAGAGGCAGACGAACCGGGGGATCGACTGACATACTGAGTAGCTCGGGAAACCAGTACCTTCGTGCCCAGTCCGGAGCCACAAGGATGACTTGGGCCCGGTCGCGTTTGATCTTCTTCAGCACTCTGGGCAGAAGTGGTATAGGCTGAAAGGCGTACAACAAACCGCAACTCCACTCGCAACGAAAAGCGTCTCCGAGCGAGTGCCGCCTTGGAAATTCCAACGCGTAGAACTGATGACATTGCACGTTCTCTTCTGTGGCGAATAGATCTAACCAAGGCTCTCTCCATTGCTGAAAGAGGCCTTGCGCCAGGTCAGAGTTCAGACGCCATTCGTGATCCATCATGTACCGACGGCTGAGTTCGTCTGCCCTGGCGTTCCGAGAACCTGCCAGGTGTTGAACCACCAGGGTCACGCCCTGATGTTCCAGCCATTGCCAGAGGCGCAGGGCTTCCTGGCATAAGGTCCACGACCCCACCCCGCCCTGTTTGTTGCAGTACCACATGGCGGTGATGTTGTCCGTGAACACCTGCACTACACTCCCTCGGACAGAGGGGAGGAATGCCTTCAGTGCAAGACGAATCGCCCGCAGCTCCAAAAGGTAGATATGGAGCCGAAACTCCGCCGGAGACCAGAGGCCTCTGATCTCCGCCTCTCCCATGTGGCCTCCCCAGCCCTGGGGGACGCGTCCGTCACAACTACGTGCTCCGGTTGGGGAAGGGAGCGGGATCTGCCGCTGACCGAATCGCGGTCCGTGAGCCACCACTGCAGCTGTCTCGCATTGCCCTCCGAGATCAGCACATGGTCGGACAGGTTGCCCTGATGCTGGGCCCACTGAAACTTTAGCTCCCACTGCAGAGCCCAACGGGTGTGATGCACCAGAAGGATGCAGGAAGCCATGAGCCTCAGAAGCCGCAGCGTCAACCTGATCGAGACTCGGGATAAAGGCTGAAAGATCAGAATCAGAGCCTGAATATCCCGAATCCGCTGCTCGGGGGGATAAACCCGAAACCGCGTCTAGTCGAGAACCGCTCCGATGAAGAGGAGCTTTTGAGAGGGACACAGGTGAGACTTCGGCACGTTGATGGAGAACCCCAGCAGGTGCAGGAGATCCGCCGTCGTCTGGAGGTGGCTGACGACTGTCTGGGGCGAGCCCGCCATCAACAACCAGTCGTCGAGGTAGGGGAAGACTGAAACCCCTAACCTGCGCAGATGTGCTGCGACCACCGCTATCACTTTCGTGAACACCCGTGGGGCGCTGGTAAGGCCGAAGGGGAGCACGGTAAACTGAAAGTGCTCGAGGCCTACCGTGAACCGCAGATAGCGCCGGTGGGCCGGCAATACGGGGATGTGGAAATAAGCGTCCTGCAAGTCCAACGCTACCATCCAGTTTCCTGGGTCCAGGGGAGCTAAGACCTGAGCCAGTGTCAGCATTTTGAACTTCTCCTTCGGGAGGAAGCCGTTGGCGTTCCGTAGATCCAAGATAGCCCTTCTTGGGCACCAGAAAGTAGTGGGAGTAGCAACCACACCCTACTTCTGGCCCAGGAACGCGCTCGATGGCCCCCTTGGCCAAGAGGGCTGTAACTTCCTGCTGCAGAAGCCGCAGATGATCCCCCGATACGCAGTGGTATTGCGGTGGCATGGCTTGATGGGTCATCTCGAAGGGGAGGGAGTAGCCCCTTCGGACGATTTGCAGCACCCACCTGTCCGATGTGACAGTGCACCAGTGGGAGAGGTGATGGCGAACCCTGCCCCCCACTGGCGTCACATGGGCCTGAAAGCACAGACTAGGAGGGTTTTGAGGCGGATGCTGTGGGGGAAGGTGTGGACTGGCCTCGCCGTTGTCCCCGACCGCCTCCACTGTGATTTCCACGTCTGCCACCGCGTTGGATGTTAGTCTGCGGTGCGTGGCTGGCAGCACGTGTGGGGGCGCCCCTTCCTTGGCCACGAAAGGAGCGAAAGGCACCCGTTTGCTGGCGTGGGGCCAAGAGGCCCAAGTACTTGGCCGTAGCCCTGGAGTCCTTAAGGCGTGCCAGCGCATGGTCTGCCTTGTCGCCAAACAGGCGACGGCCATCAAACGGTATGTCCATGAGGGTATTCTGGACATCGGCCGAAAAGTTGGCAGACTCCAACCAGGCGTGGCGACGAATCGCCACCGTCGTTGCCATCGCTCTGCCCAGTGAGTCGGTGGTATCCAGCCCACACCGGATGGAGAAACGTGCCGCATCTCGACCCTCCGCAAGGGCTTGGGCGAGTTTAGCCTTGACCTCCGCCGGGCATTGTGGCAGCACGTCCGCGACCGTATCCCACAGGGAGTGGGTGTAACGGCCCAAGAGGCATGGGGTGTTGTAAGACCGCAGTCCCAAACTAAGGAAAGAGAATATTTTCTTTCCATAATTCTCATACCTCTTGGATTCCCGATCAGGCGGAGCCGACGGGAATGAGGTCTGGGAATTAGAGGCCTGGATGACCAGGCTCTCGGGGGTGGGGTGGGTGGACAGGAAACAAGGGTCGCCCGGGGCCAGGCGGTTGCGTCTGGCCACGTTCCTATCTACAGGCTGGCCTGTAGCGGGCCTGGACCAAGTGCCCAAAAGAACGTCTGTCAAGGCCTCATTAAACGGCAGCAGAGGCTCTGTGGAGCTTGACTGCTTGACTGCGGTTTAAGGACCTCAGTGAGGAGGTTAGTCCTCATGGCCGCGATGAGGAGCTCAAGGCCCAAGGCCTTGGATGCCCGTGTCACCACCACCCTGAAGGTTGCCCCCTCCTCCATAGCCACGGTAGGGGGGGGGAGACAAAACCCGTCTCTGGTGAAGTGTCCAGACCACTGGCATCCCCAAGTCCACCTCTCCAGTCCTCCTGGGGCTGACCCTCACGTGTCAGTCCCAATACTCCTCTTCACCCATCTCCTGATAATCAGGGTTGTCAAAGGACGGGGCCGGTTAATTGAAGTAGAACTCCCCAAGCGGCGTCGAGAGCGGCGCCGCTCCGACGCCAAAACCGGGTCGAGGGAGGTATTGGGGACACCTGTGGCACCCGACCCGCTAGGGCCCCCAGACGGGTCTGCTGGGCCCGAAGGCACTGCGGAACCCGTCAGAGGAGAGAGGGACCTCATGGCCATGAGGAAACGCTCGATCTCCTCCGGCGTCGCTTGCTGCCCAGGGACCGGAGGGTGTGGGGCAGGGCGTGACGCCCGCGACTCCGACGGAGCTGCGTGGGCGGTGTCATCCGAACCCCCGGCCGCATCGCGCGAGCGTCGGGGGGTGTTGGAAGAGTGATGACGTCTCTTCGACTTCTTGTGCTTACCTGACGACGACTTCGACCCGGAGGAGTGATGTCGACTCCCGGAGCTATAATGGCTCCGCCCCCGTGACCAGTCCCTCGACCTCCGTCCAAACCGGGACCTTTCACGGCACGGGGCTGACTGTCGGAGCTCGAGCCGCTTCCAAGACCGCTCCGCCTAGCCTTCGAGGTTAAGGCCCGACAGTCGGAGTAGGTCTTGTCGTCATGATCGACGCCGAGGCAGTGGAGGCACCGACGGTGACGGTCGGTGACCGACAACAGTCGGTCGCAGTCCCCACAAGGCTTAAAACCTGGCATCCCTATCGGCACCGATCGAAGTCGAAGACTCGAGAAATGATCACAAAAGATCTAAAAAAAGTTAGTCAAAAAGTGACTAAGGTACCACTTTTTCCAGATCTGCACTGCTGGTGCAGGAAAAAAGAAGAACCGATGTCAGCACTCAGAGGCGGCGTCTAAGTACTCCGACGACGTCATCAGGGCACCCACGACGCCGACGACGGATGCGGAGCCGCAGACGACGCCTACCGACGCGCAAGGGTACTGCTACGCAAACATTTCCGGATCCAGTCTGATGCCTGGGGATATTCTAAGGTAAGGAATCTATTACCAACGTGTCTCTTTCAGATTAACAGGATGGATTAGTTACTTACCTGTAATCCTAGTTCTCTTCCAGGGGTATCCTCAGAAAAGTCATATGCATTAGAATATTCCCGCCCATGCGCCGGACTCTGGAAAAACTATATTATATGTGCCCCACATATATATACTCATATATATATATATACTCATATATATATATATATATAGAAACACACGGATGGCGTGCTTCTGCCGGTTTCACAGCGGTCATTCGACAGGGTCGCCAAACCTTCAGTATATCAGATTCCTGGTACCATATTCTTTTTAGAAAAATCAGAGTCGAAGCCCAAATAGAGTTCAAAGTGCTAAAGATTTATTTGGCAAAAAACAACCCCTATTCGTTTCGAGGTACGCCTACCTCTTGCTCACGGGTGGAGTGCAAGTCAAAGCGCCAAACTTTTAAAGTGACGTGTCCGAATTGGAGGATGACATGACCCCAAAAGACAGAATTTTAAACGAGCTCGCTTTGATGGTACAAGGACGTCAAGCGGGCACGCCCAAAAGAAATCGTGAAAGAGGCGGCAAAGGAGGAAATACAGCAACTGGAAGAGGAATCGCAAAGAGCGTGGCCAGCCCCGTGGGGATGCGCACAAGGGGCAAATCCATGAAGAAATGATGATCAGAACTGTGGTAAATTTATCCAAACATACTTTATCTTCTGATCAATTAGAAGTATTGTCTAGAGGTCTCTCTTTTTGCCCTACGGCAAGATTAAATTTTACTAACTCACGTATAGACTTATTTAAGTTTACCAGAAAGCTTAAGCTTAAAAAGTGGTTTTCCAACAAAATACATTTGAAAAAAGACACTAACCAAGACAAAGTCAGCAGATTAACTCTTAATGATGCTGAAACTTTACAAACTTTTCATGAACTAGCTGGCTGTGAGGACATTTTAGATGATCCGATACTGAATCTTGTCGAAACTGAAATTGTTGACATTTGTAGTAAAAGTGGTTTTAAACCCAAACCTGTCTTTGTACCCAACATCGCAAACACCTATATTGACACTTTTGAACAGGGAATGTTGGCTGCAATGCGCAAAATAGATAAAAAGAGACCCAAGATCAATATGAATCTCAGTAAAAATCAGTATCTGGCATTGCAGGATATAACATGTTGGTCTGATGTGGTGATCAAGAATAGCGACAAGGGGGGCAATGTGGTCATTTGGCCCCTCGACATGTATCTGAAAAAAGGAGAGAGGCAATTGAGTGATTTAGAAAGTTACACTACAGCTACCAAACAAGAATATAATGACATGACTCAAACATATCATGAAAAATTGTATAGTTGGAAAGAGGCGGGTATAATTGAAGATGAGGAATACAAATTCCTGTTATGCAAACATCCTGTGACACCGGCATTATATTTGCTGCCGAAATTACACAAAAGCATGGAAACACCGCCGGGGAGACCTATAGTCTCATCTGTTGGTAGCTTATTAGAAAATACCTCCCGGTACATTGATCACTTTTTGCAACCCTCAGTACAATTGCTACCATCATATGTCAGAGATACTTCTGAAATTTTTGAGAATAATTGAGAATTTTGTATGGTAACCTGAATACTGGCTAATCAGCTTTGATGTGGTCAGCTTGTACACAAGCATCCCACAAAGTCTAGGTATCGATGCATGCAAACATTATTTGAAAAACCGGTCTATTTCACATCTTATATACACTAACATGTTACTTGAGATGATGTGGCTATGCCTCAGTAACAATTTCTTTATTTTCAACAAACGGATGTACAAACAAATCCGTGGGACGGCGATGGGTACTTGCTTCGCCCCCAGTTTCGCAGGTTTATACCTGGGCTGGTGGGAGGAGCTAGTGGTGAGCAACATCTCCCACTTCAGTACCCACGCCGTCCTATGGATAAGATACATAGACGACATCTTCTGTGTTTGGAATGGCACACTCAATCAAGCACAAGAGTTTGAGTCCATTATTAATAATAATGATCTCAACCTCACATTCACAAGCCAAATGAGCCAAACCCATCTCGAGTTCCTGGATGTGAGTCTGACAGTTAAGGATGGGGTACTTACCAGCTCACTATTTTGAAAGAAAACGGCAGGAAATAGTCTCCTTAACGCAAACAGTTGTCATCCAGCCTCACTCATACGCAGTATACCATTGGGTGAACTCATTAGGGCCAAAAGGAACTGCAGCACGGTAGAGAGTTATGAGACAGAAAAAGAGACAATGAAGAAAAGGTTTTCTGACAGGGGCTATTCCAAAAAAACTATCAAACAGGCAGAAGAAAAAGTAGCCCAGATGGAGAGAAGTGATCTCCTAATACCCAAACAGCGTAAACAAGAAGAAACGATCCGTTTCATAACTACCTATAACTGTCAATCGTGGGAAGTAAGACGTGGGTTAAGAAAATTCTGGGAGGTTCTTAGATTAGATAAAGATCTAGTGGAAGTAATAAAGAATACCCCTTCAGTCACCTACAAAAAAGCAAAGTCTTTGAAAGACATGCTCAGCACCACACTTATCAAGAATCGTCCATAGCAAAATGCGATACAAGGGTTCTATCCTTGTAAAAAGTGCAAAGCGTGTAAAACCAGTAAAAACTGTAAATCGATAAAACTTTCACCTGATCAAGCTGAACATACAATTACCAAACATCTAAGCTGCTCTACCGAATATGCAAATTATGCATTACAGTGCCCTTGTCAAAAATTCTACATTGGGTGTACGACAAAACAAGCTAAACTTAGGGTCCTGGAACATCTGAGGTCCATAAAAAATGTCAACCAACAGTACCCGGTAGCGAGGCACTTTGCCCTAGAACATAATCAAAATCCCAATTTGTTAAACTTTGTGGTACTTGACTGTGTCGAAAATAAAGAAAGAGGAGGCAACAGGTGGCTTGACTTAAGAAAACTGGAGTCCAAATACATAATAAAATACAATACAATCCAACCGGGGGGGCACAACCTCGGGGAAGAATTAGCCATCCACCTTCGAGACTGAATCTGGTACTATGTTAACTGTAAATGTTCACAATGCTTGCATAGAAGTATATAAGTGTTTCTTAATTTGACACCGCCTCTATAATATTCACTGCTAACTTTTAACTGAACTATTTTTATTGGCACATGCACATTATAATAAGGGTTGATGTTGAAGACATACATGCTAAAATATACTTGTTGTCTCTTTGTTACAGATGTTGGATGCCTGCCCACTGGGGCCTTATGAAGAGTTTGTCAAACATGTACTTTACAAAACTCCCATTGACGTACGCCCACTAGGGCTTTACAGACTTTCACAAAATCATGTAATATGGACACAATATTGCGTGATCTTTTGTTTATTATGTGCAATATCTATCATAACTAGCACGTTTTCTCTGTAGCGGCAAGATTGCCTTTACATGACTGTATTTACGGTTGAGCGTGTTCACCGTTCTGAGCAATAATCAGATTGAGCTAAAAAAGCTGGACTTTGACAAATCATAACATCATGGCACCCCTTTTTTGTGGATACGAATTCACGCAATGTTAATTTGCCGAATATGTTATTTAACAATATGCGTTTTGATTTAAACAGAGCGGCAGTAACAATGTAGCAATAATAGTCTGTCTTCATGTCAACTATCACGTGATTTGTGTAAACACTGAATCTGTCACTTTAAAAGTTTGGCGCTTTGACTTGCACTCCACCCGTGAGCAAGAGGTAGGCGTACCTCGAAACGCGTAGGGGTTGTTTTTTGCCAAATAAATCTTTAGCACTTTGAACTCTATTTGGGCTTCGACTCTGGTTTTTCTAAAAAGAATATGGTACCAGGAATCATATATATATATATACCTATACATATATAAACAAGCGATTGCAGCCAAATACACAATAGAGCTGGATTATGCTGTAAAGAATTTCCACCATACATGAAACATATGCATTAGAAACATGAAAAACAACACCAAAGATTATTTTTAAACTGTTTTAATGCTGAAAAAGCAGTAGAAATTCTAATTATATCCTGAAAGCATAGAAAGCTCCCAGGCTGCATTGCAAACACACAGTCTAAAAAGACTGAAAAGCTAACCTGTAGCTGCATGCTACAAAAAACTGACACCGTGCCTTTAACCCCTCCCATGCTTGTGACGGAACCGCTCCGTCACAAGCCACGGGTGAGCTGTGCTTGTGACGGAACGGTTCCGTCACGGCCCGCTCGCCGCGCATGCGCGGCGCTGATTTCGCGCATGCGCTGACGCTTTAATGGGCGGGCGGGTTCGTGGCGGAACCGTTCCGTCACAAGCACAGCTCACCCGCGAGCCGTGACGGAGCGGTTCCGTCACTAGTATGGAGCCGCCGCGCGGCCGCCCCACCCCCTTAGCGCTGCGGCGGAATAGCCGCCGCAGCGAAGGGGTTAAGGCACTCATGACCCCCAGTATCCCATCATGCCTCAGGGGTGACAGTTGGGTCAGTTGTTCTTTCCGGCTCCTTCAGGAAGGATCCTGGTTTCACAGCCCCACTCTTTTTCTGTTTCTGACAGAGAATTCTCTCAGTTTTCTACATTTTTTACCTTACTTCGACGTTTTTCATCTAGTCAAGTAGGTTTTCTCTTGTTGGTTGGCATTTTCATCTTGATATGCCTTCCCTTTTTGATAAATGCCCATCCTGTGTCAAGAAGAAGGCAAAGACGGACAGCCATGAGGATAGCATCCTTTGCCTACCTGAAGACCATGACCCCAGGACCTGCCCTCACTGTGAGTCCTTGTCAGTAAGAACTTTGAAAGACAGGGAGAGAATTCGAGTCTATGGCCTAGCCCATAGGTCTTCTAGAGGGAGGTACCCAGCCAAGAAGAGGTCCAGAGAACCTTCAAAAGGTGAGTCTTCTCGTCCTGCAGCTTCAGCGTCGGGCTCGGCGCTGAGAAAGGAGCAACCAGTGGGTCATTCTACGAAGAAACAATGTTTATCACCGTCGACGGCGGGCTCGCCGTCAAGAAGATCAGGTATGTCGTCGTCGAGATGTCCAGACCCTCCGCCGTCGTCAACCAGGCGACAATGGGCGTCGAGGGGCGTTACACCTCCGCCGTCGTCAACCAGGCGACGACCGGCGTTGAGAAGTGTGACTCCTCCGCTGACGTCAACCAGGCAATGTTCAGCGTCGAGGGGTAAGAAGCCTCCGCCTTAGTCGTCGTCACGACGTTCGGCGTCGAGAACTGGCTTACCTCCGTCGTCGCAAGCTGAGCGACCGACGTCGAGAGCCCCAAGTCCTCCGCCGTCGACAACCAGGCGTCGATGAGATCTTCGTCGACGTTGCGTCGACGTTTGGCGTTGAGGGCGACAAATACCCCTCCGCCGACGTCACATAGGCATTCGATGTCAAGAGGAAGCTCCGTCGTCAGCCACACAACGCCGCTCGGCGTCGAGAGACCATCATTCCTCACGCCGTTCGCTGTTGAGGCATACAACGTCGAGATTGCCTGATCCTCCGGCGCCACAGAGAGAGCCAGCGTCGAAGGAAAGGACTCCGTAGACGGCGGAGCAGCGCCGGTCGATGTAGAGGGGTCATCATCGCTCTGAGTCGAGGCATGCACCTTCAGAGCATTCGACGTCGAGGCACCATGAACGGTACAGATCGACGTCGAGACACCATGAACGAGCAGGACACTCTGCTACGAGATCCAGGGATGGTTCAGTGATCCTAGTGACTGAATCAGCCTCTCATCACTCTTCGGGCTCTTCCAGATCCCAGTCAAGATCCAGAAGTCCTGCCCGCAGATCTAGAAGTCCTGCCTGCAGACCTCCCACTGATGGTGTGCAGTTGTCTCCCAGATGGAATATGCCTCTGCACAGTTGGCGAGACTCAGGGGCTACAAGACGGCTGCAGGAATACGTCAGCCCAGTACACAGATCTCCTCTGCAAAGACTGGTCGAGGAAGTGGACAGTCGCAGCCCTCCCAGGCGCAGGAAAAGATCGCCTGTGAGGCTAGCTGCATCTCGTTCCCCTGCACGAGAAGAGCGCTCAGGGAGGTCTCACGAGAGGAGGCGCAATTGTTCCCCTAGACCGGAGGTACCCGCCAGAAGATCTCGCGAAGGAGAGTTCGAACACCAGCTACTTCTCCTACCTCCTCTACCCGCTCTTCCATACGGGATTACTCCCCCACTTTGGTTGATAGCCCTGTCTCTAGGGTTTCCCCGGTGGACGATATCAACACCTATCGTGATGTCCTACAGAGGGGTGCACTGAAATTAAACATCGAACTGTCTGTGCCACAGGTCTCCATGACAGTGATATTTGAGATTCTTCACCAAAAGTCGGGGTCTCGTCCAGTGCTACCGTTGGTCCCAGGGATCATGGATCCTGTCAATGTGTTCCTGGCTCCAGCATCGGTAAAAGCCGTGCCGGCTCGCATCCAAAAGTAGTATAAGGCTGCACCCTCAGACCCGATCTTTGTGAAAGTGGACCCACCTGCCGACTCAGTAGTCGTGGCGGCGGCACGAAAAACCCACTCAGTCTCTCCCTCCTCCTCAACTCCTCCTGATAAGAACAGCAAGTTGCAAGACTCGTGGGGCCGCAAGGTCTGCAGTTCTGCCGCTTCGACGTTGAAGATTTCGAGAGTGGCTGTACTTTTAGGCAGGTACGAAAGAGCCTTATGGGACTCAATGGAGCGTTTTAAATCAAAATTGCCTAAGGAGGACCAACAAGACTTTGAGGAGAACCTGACAGAAGGAAGTCGGGTGGCTAACCAGATAATTAGCACTGCTGCAGATGGAGCAATACTGGCGGGACATACATATGCCCATGGGGTATGTGCCAGACGTTCATCGTGGCTGCGCCTGACAGGCCTCAAGCCCGATGCGCAACAGCGCATTCTGAACCTCCCGTTTGCCGGAACATCTCTCTTTGGCTAGCACACGGACGACGAGATGAGTCGGATGAAAGCTGAGCTCGACACCGTCAAGGCAGTCGGCTTAGAAAAAAAGAAAGTTTAAACGCTGTTTCAAGACCAACAAAGGTAGAGGGGCTCAACAGAGGCTTTAAAGCCCTCAGTGGTCCCAAAACAAGACCCAGGGCAAGACCCAGTTTCGGGGTGGTAAAGCCAGCCGAGTTAGAGGAGGTCACCAGCAGTCCTCTACCTCGACGAGAGGAGGAAAACAATGAGCAATGGCTTCCTTTAGCGCCGTTGTCCACTCCAGTGGGAGGAAGTGTTTCAAAACATCTGGCAGAGTGGAGCAGCTTCACGAACGATCAGTGGGTGCTAAATACACTGCGCAATGGATATGCTTTACGTTTCCGTGCGCCTCAACAGGACATTCCCCCAAAGAAATCTCGTCCGCACCAACTCGATCTGCTCCGAAAAGAGGTGAAGGCTCATCTCCAAAAACAAGCTATAGAAGAGGTGCCTTCTTCACTAAGGGGAAAAGGAGTCTACTCCAGATACTTTCTTGTCCCCAAAAAGGGTCAGGAAAACAAGTTCCGGCCCATCCTGGATCTTCGTGTTGTGATCAAGAACATAGTCAAGGAGAAGTTCTGCATGCTTGCTCTTCACCAAATAGGTCCACATCTGCAAGTAGGAGATTGGATGTGTACGATGGACTTGCAAGATGCCTTCTGCCACATTCCAATTGCCATGCGACATCGGAAGTTCTTAAGGTTTCTGGTGAGCAGCAAACACTACCAGTACAGGGTCCTGCCTTTCGGGCTAAAGTCAGCGCCGAGAGTCTTCACCAAATGCATGGCAGTGGTGGCAGCCTTCCTGCACAAAAAAGGACTTTTCGTCTATCCCTACCTAGACGACGTGGCTCCTAAAAGGCCCATCTCCTCAACAGGTAGAGAACGACTTCCACCTTTGCCTGCTACAATTGCACAGGCTCGGCCTGCACGTCAACATGGAGAAGTCAGTACAACTACCAACCCAATCCATTCACTACCTGGGCTCCGTTCTGGATACAAAATTGGAAAACGCGTATCCTTCGGAGGAGAGACTATTTTCTATGCAGCAGAAGTGCAGAGTTCTACTCCAGTCCCAGAATCCAACAGAGCGTCAAGTAGCGTCTCTGCTGGGTTCCATGGCATCCTGCATCTTCCTGATTCCTCACGCCAGGCTGAGGAAGCGACCTTTGCAGCAGGCTCTGGAGGATCAATGGGATCAGTCGACAGGGCTCTGGGTAGACTGAATCTATCTTTCCCAGGTGACGAAGACCTCCATCAAATGGTGGACTCACCCTCGCAACATTCTGGTGGGAGTGCCTTTTCACCAACCTCTCCCGACACGGTCTATAGTCACAGACGCATCTCTCCAAGGCTGGGGAGCACACATGGGGTGTCTGCAGATTCAAGGAAGGTGGTCAGCAAAAGAACAGACCTACCATATCAACATGTTGGAGCTTCAAGCAGTCCATCTGGCTCTTAAATCCTTCCTTCCTGCACTCTAATCACACTCAGTTCTGATCCAAACGGACAACACGACGACCATGATCTACCTGAACAAGCAGGGCTGAACTCGGTCGCGTCCTCTCTCTCTGGAGGTACAAGCCATATGGCACTGGCTGCTCGCCCGGAACCTCACAGTAGTAGCAGTGCATCTCCCAGGAGAGCTAAATATCAAGGCCGACGCACTCAGCAGGCACTTCGAAGATCAGCCTGACTGAATGCTGCACGACGAGGTGGTGGCAGACCTTTTCCATCGCTGGGGTCTTCCAGAAATAGATCTGTTCGTGGACGACGAAAACTCAAAATACCGCGCCTTTGCGTCCAGATTCCACCGTCCAGGGACAAGGGGGAATGCCCTTTTGATGGACTGGTCAGGGACATTTGCTTACGCATTTCCTCCTCTGCTCCTGATTCCGAAGGTGGTGCCCAAACTCATCAGATCCTGTTAGGCCCGGACTGACCTCTGCAGTGGTGGTACCCAGACCTTCTACAGCTGTCGGTGCTTCCACCCAGGGGACTGCCCTGCAGGCCGGACCTGCTGACCAAGATGGGGGGGAGGATTCTTCATACCAACCTTCCCTCACCGCACTTAACAGCATGGCTCCTGAGGTCCTACAATACGGACATTTAAATTTGCCACCTGATTGTATGCTCATTTTAAAGGAAGCGAAACGACCCTCCACTAGAACGTCTTATGCGTTTAAGTGGAAGAGGTTTTTTCTTTGGTGCAGAGAACGTCACTTTGATCCCTCATCAGCACAGGAGGATGTGATTCTGCCTTACCTACTGTACCTAGCAAGATCTGTTCTTAAGTATGCTTCGATCATGGTGCACCTCTCGGCCATTACGGCTTATAGGAAGTCTCCTACTCAGCCCTCCTTATTCCAGATGGTGGTGGTCAAGGACTTCTTACAGGGGTTGAAGAAAGTGTACCCCCCTGTTAGAAATCCTTCTCCTCCGTGGGAATTGAGCCTAGTGTTGTCTAAGTTGATGGGCCCCCCCTTTGAACCCATCCACAGGGCTTCCTTGCAACACCTATCGTGGAAGGCCGCTTTTCTAGTTGCAATTACATCAGCGCGCAGAGTAAGTGAGATACAAGCGCTGTGTACAAAAGAACCCTACACTGTTTTCCATCACAACAGAGTAGTCTTAAGGGCACATCCATCATTTTTACCTAAGGTTGTCTCTGATTTTCATATAAATCAGTCTATTTCTCTTCCTTCTTTTTTCCAAACCCTACGACCACAGCTGAGCGGTCGCTGCACTCTTTAGATCTCAAAAGAGTCCTTAAATGTTATTTGGAAAAGACCAAAGAGAGTAGGAAGACGGACCAATTGTTTATCAACTATGGTCCACTGAGAACGGGCTTTCCAGCTGCCAAGAGATCCATCTCCAGATGGATCGTCTCCTGTGTTAAATTGGGTTATCAGCTTGCAGGCAAGCCCTTACTTTTGTCACCTAAAGCACACTCTACTAGGGGGAAAGCGGCCACAGTAGCTTTCCTGCATGATGTCCCTATGTCAGAGATTTGCAAGGCTGCAACCTGGAGACCAGTTCATACCTTTACAAGGCATTACTGTCTAGAATCTGATTCCAGGGCTGATACTCAAGTAGGACAAGCCTCTTTGAGGAATCTATTTGGGTAGCCTGCGGCCTGTACAAGCTTAGTTTTTTCTAGGCTTAGTAATGTCATTACTGTATTGTTACTCCTTTGCCCGCAGGGAGATGAGGTGAGGCTCGCTATTCTATTCTAATGCTTATGACTATTGATGTGGATCCCCTGGAAGAGAAGGATTAGTTACTTACCTGTAATCCTAGTTCTCTTCCAGGGGTATCCTCATCAAAGTCATAAGCAACCCTCCTGCCTCCCCGGGCAATGGATCTTTACTAATTTAGAGATATTGTTAACCTATTTGTTTCCATGGTTTTTCAGTCTCCGAAAAGAACAAAAAAAGAGCTTGGAGCTCACTCACTCAGAGCACAAAAAGGCAGTCTTTAAAGTTAAAAGTCTGAGAGGACTCAAATGCAGCGGCTCATAAGGAGCGCACATAAGATAAGTGTTAGACCTGACATCATTGGCTTGAGTCTCTCCTCCATTTTTTCTGTTTGCCTCCACTGTTTTACGATGTTTTGCTGGTATATGCTTTGGGCGCTGTGCCACTGCAGATCAGTGCCACAGCGCAAGTGCTCCCGATGTTAAATTGATGTATCGATTGTATCCATGTTTGGCTTATTTGGTTTACTGTCAGTCCCTAGTCTAGTGCACCAGGAGTGCCGGGGCTTGTAAATACAAATGCCGCTCGTGGGCTTGCAGCACGTGTTGTGCCACCCACAAGAGCGGCCTCGTAAAAGAATGTCTACGGGTCGGTCATTGCGAGACCCACGTGCAGTCTGGTACTGTCACGCTGACTGCGCAAGTATATCTACTTGCCAGTCCCTCAAACCTACCCTTAACTTCATGTTAGTCGCCCCTATGGTAGGCCCACGGGCAGGGTGCGTTGTAAGTATAAGGTAGGACACGCCTGACCAAGTTGGCATGTCCTAATAGTGAACAACAGCCATCTTCGTTCTTCACTATTGCAAGGTAGCCTGCTCTCCATTAGTAGAATGGGCCGCCGGGATTATTAATGCTATGATCCTAGCTGGCTCGGGGAGCATGGTGCAATGTCGAGTTTGGTATCCCTGAACTCGGGGTTTAATTACGCATCCGTTGGTGTGGATGGTTTTTGGACTCTGGGTTTGAAAATAGCACTTTTAGAAAGTGTCTATTTTCTTGTCTAACCATTTCTGATTTCTGCTGGTCTTGCGTGTGTGTGACAGGAGCTGGGTGGCTCCAGAGGTCTGGATGAGTCAGTGTGGGATGAGTGGGACATTTGCGTTGAGAGTAGGGGGAAGAGTAGTTGCTGATAGCCTGCCCTGCCTGATACAATGCTGGCTCCACCTCCTGCCAAGCGACGGATGGCTCTGTGCCTGCCATGGACGATCCTAGCCCCACCTCCTGCCAGGAGGCCGATAGCTCTGCTCCTGCCAGTGACAATGCTGGCTCCACCTCCTGCTGGGCGTCTGAGGACCCAGCCCTGCTCAGTGAATAGGCCAGGTGCTTCTGCCTGGCTCCACCCACAACAGACCCAGGATGTTGGGGAATTCCCCTACATGGACAAAGGGATCAAAGCCAAAAAGGGGTATAAGAGAAGGACCCCTGAACCAAGAAATCAGATCACTTCTGACATGGAACCCTGTAACCAAGGACAAGAAGCCTGCTGATCTAAGGACTTGCCTACCCCTTCTGCCAGTGTGCTGTTTGCTGGGGGGAATCCTGCAGTGCCTAGGAACCAGGAGAGAGGAACTGGATGTGTACTCTCACGTTTGCTAAGAAAATCTCCAAGGACTGGAAGAGTGCCAGTCTCCTGCTGAAGTCACAGGGCTAAAGGACTTCATCTGCTTAAAGTGCTATTTGCTGGAACCTGTGAATCCAACACCTCTGAAAGAACCAGCAATCTCGACGCCGACGGACGTCGCCGAATCCAGCTCGACACCGTGAGTGACGGCTCAAGTGTCCCGCTTCCTCGACACCGGCCGCCGGGCCCGATCGACGCCAGCAGCAACGCCAGTGAGTAGTGAGTTCGGCTCCAGCTCCAAGGGACCTCTTGTCTGCACTGCTGCTGATCGCATCGCCCTCGTGCCCTCTCGACGCCATGAGCGCTGCTCACTCTTTGCAACATCATCATCGACGTCTACTGAGGCCTGATCGACACCGAAGGCGCGACGCCGGATTGCTCGACGCCGCTGATCATCGTGTGCTTCCTTTTCCAAGGTACTGTGTTGTTGGGGGTCCGTGTGACTCCAGGCTCGACGTAGCGCTCCTCGCGGTCGACGCCGAACCTTTGGATTAAACTTTGCCTCGACCTCGTGTAGCTCCCGTGTGGGTTACCTTGTTGCTAAAGAACTGTGTTACCAAGAAGAAGAGTTGCTTTGATATGAAAAGACTTTGTGCTAAAGAAGAAACTACCTTTGAGCTATTATTTTCCCTTCTGAAAGTATTTATTAAGATTGTGCATATTTTTGTCGTTATTTGGTCTTGTGCTAAGCCTTATATAAAAATCCTTATTATTATAATACTACTGTGTCGTGTCCATTTGTAGTGTATTCACTTTATTACTGTATGTGGTCATAAATGCTTAACACACAGCCTCTGAGATAAGCCTGTCTGTGTGAGAAGTTGGCCTGATATGCAGTGCTCACTATTCTAGTGATCACTATGTATCAGTTCAAACGACCCTTATGGTGATTGGTTGTAAGTCAACCTTAGACCAGCTATCCTAGTAGCGTGGATACGAGCAGTCTTCGGGCTAAACTCTAGAGGGCGTGTTAAGCCAGCTGTTATACCATCACATATACCCCTTGAACACCAAGTGAGAGGACACCACACAAGTGTTATGAAAATAAACAGTGTATTTATTTAGATCACAACAGCCCTGTACTCTTTATGAGGACAGGGTACTAAGCACACAACAAAACTCTTATGAAAATACTTCAAGTTGCACAATTTACACAAATGCCCGAGGGGCACGGAAAACCATATACTATGGAAGTGGAATGCGAAATTACTAGCAGGTTAGTACTGTACTAATAGGCTTTGGAATCGCTAGGACTACGTTACTGAACCTTCAGATTACTAGTAGGAGGCCTAGGGGACTCGGGTGCAGAGTGTGCACTCTCACGCGGGATGCGAGACAAAGTCTATGGGAGCTAGTAAAGACAAAGTTAGTGTTCTCGGGCGAACCCGATAAGGTAGATCAAAAACGACAGTGGATCCTGACCCTTGGATAGTGAGGCTATGCTGGGGCACCGAAATGCCGAGTTTACCTAGCCCAGGGGCTGCAGCTTCATATGTCTCAAAAGACGTCGGGAATCCTCGTAGACGAATCAGGAGCCTGAAGAAAGAAGTTGCTGGCAGGCGACCAGTGAAGATAGTTCGAGTGATCCAAGCCTGGATCGAAGATGGATGATACCTGAAAGCAGAGGGGACCAAGTTCGTGACTACTAGCCAGTAGTCAGGTGGCACCAGGAGGGCACCAGATGGTAGTCACCTCGACTAGGTGAGTGGGCGACGCTGTGCTCTGCAGATCTCACGGACCAGGAGGCGTTGTCGGCGACCAGGATGGAGGTGCGAGCTGTCCCACGATGGATGAAGCTGTCGACGTCGCTGGACCCAGGATTGGGGCAACAAGTCTTGGCAAATTCAAGCCCACGCGGTGGACTCAAAATGGCGTCTGGAGTGGACTAGGAGGGTCCGGGGTGCTCCTCTTTTGGAAGGGAGAAAGAGCCAGTCTGGAGCAACCAGACCAGCAGCAGGGATGTCGTCGGGCGTCGTTAAGAAGGCCACAAGCCAGCGGGCTAGTAGCCAAACAATGCGGTGAGCAGCGAAAAGCAGAAGGGCCCCACGCAGATCGTGGAGATGCTGGGAGGCTGGACTTCGGTGCTGGAGCTGCTCAGGGTCGGGGCTTCTCGGACCCCAAAGCACTCACCAGAGGATCCCTCGGCGGTCGTGCTGGATAGAAGTCATGCAGTTCTGATGATGGCCGGTCCCTCGAGGTCTCGTCGCACCTACGGTTCTCAGCTTAGCTGTAGAGGTAGGTAGAGGTCAGAGGTGCCAGGGAAGCCGGGTCTCGTCGTGCTGGTCGGTCGGATTCCTGAGGCAGCAAACCGCAGAGTTCTTAGATGGTGCCTGCGGATGCAGGGTGACTACTCCTTAGTCACAAGGGAGAAATCTTGAGAAGAGTCGAGAGTTCCTTTCGTGGAAAGTAGTTTCTTGATTCAAAGATGATCTAATTTGGAAGGGTCCCCGCTCCTGCCTTTATCCTAAAGAAAGGGGTGGGTACGCGACTAGGTCCTGCCCTAGGGGTGGGACCAGGAAGGGGGGTGGTTACACCCCTCTCCCATGCCGGACTTTCCCCAGGCCAGGGGCTGGTGTGCCCCTGGAACTGGTTCTAGCCGGCAGATGTGTATTGAGCACCGGGGTGCCACTCTGCAGTCACCTTCCTGTAAAGCCCTGCCTACCCAGGATACACAAAACCCTGTCTGGGATGGTGCTAGCACCGCCCCTGACAGGAAACCCTTTGTCCAAGCTCTCCTCGCTGGAAGGACTCCCAGCAGCAGGAGGTCAGACTCGTGTCTGTGGTGGCAGCATCCATTTTGTGGAGCTGAGGCTTTAGTTAACGTTAACCGGGGTTCACAGTTACATACATGTCGTGTCCCTCTAGAAGGGTGGAATGCTAACCCCGTCACCAGAATTGGTGAGGGGTTAGTATTCCAATTCGTATGACACCTTACTCGACATGTTTTGATAAAGCAATACCAGAGATAGCATTTAACCGCGAGGATTATAATGCACTTAAGAGTATATAGTATGCGTTATCATGGAACAGCTATTAGGACCATTTCACACGATTCCAAGCACTCTGCCTTCAGGATTGTCAAGGCCTGCCATAGGAGTGACTGATAGGAATCTGTGTGTCCATTTTTAGGGTTAGATATAGGTATACTATATCTAAAGCAAAGGGTGATTACACCACCTTGCCCCAGCTGTCGTGCAGCCAGTTGGGTCAGATTTAGATGGCCATCCAGGGGTGGCATAATACATGCTTCAGCCCCTGGTAGGCCCTGGGTACACCTATGCCCTGAGTTACAGGGTCTGATAAGGTGGCCCAGTCCCAATTGGATAATGCACCTAAGGTACACATGTCAATTTAGTGAGAGAACAGCTAGGCTGTGGGTCTGATTGGCAGGCCCACAGCCAGGGAAAGTCGTAAACCAGTGAAACAAAAGCAAAAAATCTGGGTGATCATAGGATTGCAGACCCTACTCTCCTACATGACCCCCCCCCCCCCCAAACTTTGGGACAATAAACTAACCTTGACCAGGGGAGTCTTCTTGCTCTAAGTGGAAATACCTGGAGAGCCCATCTGCATTGCCATGATCAGTGCCAGGTCTATGCTCCACTGTAAAATCCATCCCCTGTAGGGAAATGGACCACCTAAGCAGTTTGGGGTTTTCACCCTTCATCTGATTTAGCCACAAGAGGGGCTTATGGTCGGTCTGAATCTTGAAATGAGTGCCAAACAAGTATGGCCTCAGTTTCTTCAGGGCCCAAACCACAGCAAAGGCCTCCCTCTCAATAGCTGACCAATTTTTCTCTCTGGGGGTCGGCCTTCTGCTTATAAAAGCAATGGGCTGGTCTTGACCATCAAAATTCAGTTGAGATAGAACAGCTCCAACACCCAACTCAGAAGCATCTGTTTGGAGAATGAATGGTTTGGAGTAGTCTGGACTCTTGAGGATAGGTGCTGTGCACATGGCCTGCTTTAGGTCATCGAATGCTTTTTGACAGCCTGCTGTCCACTGAACCTTTTTTGGCATTTTCTTACTTGTCAGTTCATTAAGTGGAGTCACAATTGATCCATAATTTCTGACAAACTTTCTGTAGTAACCAGTCAGGCCCAAGAAAGCTCGAACCTGAGTCTGAGTCTTTGGAGGAGCCCAGACCCTGATTGACTGTATTTTGCTCTCCAGTGGTTGAACTTGGCCTCCACCTACAAGGTGACCCAAGTACACAACCTGTGTCTGCCCTATCTGGCACTTTGTGGCCTTGATAGTGAGACCTGCTGCTTGCAGTGCCTCTAACACTTTCCTCAGGTGGACCAGGTGATCCTCCCAGGTGGAGCTAAAGACAGCAATATCATCTAGATATGCTGCACAGAAGTCATCCAGCCCAGTGAGAACATGATTCACCAACCTTTGGAAGGTGGCAGGTGCATTTTTCAAACCAAAGGGCATTACCACAAATTGATAATGCCCACCAGGGGTCGAAAATGCTGTCTTGGGCTTGGCATCCTCAGCTAACCTAATTTGCCAATACCCAGCTGTCAGGTCAAATGTACTTAAGTAGTTGGCAGAAGCCAATCTATAAGTTCATCTGCCCTTGGTATTGGGTGGGCATCAGCCTTAGTGACTGCATTGAGACCCCTGTAGTCTACGCAAAACCTCATCTCTCTCTTACCACCCTGGGTGTGAGGTTTTGGCACTAGAACTACTGGACTAGCCCAAGGGCTATCTGAGGGTTCAATGACTCCCAACTCCAACATTTTCTGCACTACAGTTTTGATGCAGTCTCTAACATGATCAGGCTGCCTGTAGATTTTACTCTTGACTGGCAAGCTGTCACCAGTGTCAACCTCATGGGTACACCAATTGGTCTGACTGGGTGTTAGAGACAACATATGTCTGAAGGATTGAAGAACTTGTTTGCAATCCTTCTGTTGATGTTCAGAGAGGCTGCCACAAAAGACAACACCATCTACTGACCCATCATCAGGATTCTGAGTGAGCAGGTCTGGGAGAGGGTCACTCTCTTCCTCCTGTCCCTCATCTATGGCCATGAGCAAGCTCATGTCCTTCCTGTCGACATATGCTTTGAGCCTGTTAACATGGAGCACCCTGTGGGGGCTCCTGGGAGTTCCAAGGTCCACCAGGTAGGTGACCTCTCCCTTTTGCTCAAGAATTGTGTGGGGCCCAGACCATTTGTCTTTGAGTGCTGCTGGGGCCACTGGCTCCAACACCCACACCTTCTGTCCAGGCTGATACACAGTCAGGACAGCCTTTTGGTCATGCCAAGCTTTTTGTAGTTCTTGGCTGGCCTTAAGGTTTTCAGATGCCTTCTCCATATACTCAGCCATCCTGGAGCGGAGACCAAGTACATAGTCCACTATGCTGGTTGCAGGCTTTTTGAGAGGTCTCTCCCATCCTTCCTTCACCAAACACAGGGGGCCTCTTACAGGATGCCATACAAAAGTTCAAAAGGGCTGTAGCCAACCCCCTTTTGTGGGACCTCTCTGTAAGCAAACAGAAGGCAGGGTATCAGGACATCCCATCTACGCCTGAGCTTTTCAGGTAGTCCATGAATCATCCCTTTTAGGGTCCTGTTGAACCTTTCAACAAGCCCATTGCATTGTGGATGATAGGGTGTAGTGAACTTGTAGTTGACACCACATTCCTTCCAGATAGCAGTTAAGTAGCTTGACATGAAGTTTGCACCTCTGTCAGAGACAACCTCCTTAGGGAAGCCCACTCTGGAGAACACTCCAACTAGGGCTCTTGCCACTACAGGTGCTGTAGTGGTCCTAAGTGGAATAGCTTCAGGATACCTGGTGGCATGATCCACTACCACCAGTATAAACTTGTGCCCTGATGCTGTCTGGGGTTCCATTGGACCAACAATGTCAATCCCCACTCTTTCAAAGGGCACCCCCACCACAGGCATTGGTATAAGGGGGGCCTTTGTTGTGCCACCTGACTTACCACTGGCTTGGCAAGTGACACAGGAGCGACAAAACTCCTTCATGTGAGGCCAGTGAAAGTGTGAGACAAGCCTGTCCCAAGTCTTTGTCTGGCCTAAGTGACCTGCTAAGGGAATCTCATGGGCCAAGGTAAGAAGGAAACCTCTCTGAGACAAGGGGATAACCAGCCTCCTGGTCATGCCAGGCTTGGGGTATCTTGCCTCAGTGTACAGGAGTCCATCCTCCCAGTATACCTTGTGGGTACCTGTGGCATTCCCAGCAGCCTCAGCAGCAGCCTGCTGTCTGAGGGGTTCAAGGGAAGGGCAGTCTAATTGGTCCTTCCCCAGGTCTTCTCTTGAGGGTCCCCCTGAGGCCAGAAATTCACCTTGATCAAGTTCAAATTCTTTAGGCTCAGTTTCCCTCAATTCCTGTAGGTCAGCCTCCTCTGAGACTTGATCCTCAACCTGGGGCAAGGGGGAAGGCAATGCCTTAACCCTACTGCTCTTCTTCTTGGAAGGTGTCTGGTCCATTGTTCCAGGATCCAGCACCTGTTCAGAGGGGCATTTTCTGGCCTGTGACCTAGTCACAGCAAGCACATGTGCTGGCAAACCTAACATCTCCATGTGAGTCCTCTGCTCCACGTCTGACCATTGTGATGACTCCAAATCATTGCCCAACAAACAATCCACTGGGAGGTCTGAACTAACTACAACCTTCTTTTGGCCATTTACCCCTCCCCAGGAGAAAGCAACAATTGCCATACTATGACTGGTAGTGACATTGCTTGCATTGGTCACCAGGAAATCAGTACCTGGCATGATCTGTCCAGGGTCCACAAAGTTAGGTGTCACCATTGTGACACTGGCACAAGTGTCCCTATAGGCCTGAGCCATTCTTCCATTTATTAAAGGTGTCTGTCTGTATTTGCCCAAAGTATTGGGACTGACATCAGGGGATATATCCACATCCCCTGTACAGACAAGGACAGCCTGAGTGAGTGTGCCAACTAAGTTGTCATACCCCTCAGAACCCAAGGTTAACCCAATTAGTCCCTTGGGAGGTGCACTGCTACTGCTGGCTGTACTAGGGGGCACAGGTGCTTTAGGGGCTGCAGTAGCAGGAGTCTGCCCTCCTTTCTTGGTGCACTCACTAAACCAGTGAGATTTACTTTTAGGTTTAAAGCATTTTATTAAGACAAAAGAACACGGGGAGAGGGAACAGGAGGTTAAGGTTACATACAGTACAATAAGAGAGAAATCGTAGTAGCAGGAGCGTGATCGTGGAACAGTTCGTTAGGCTAGAGGAGAAGCAATAGCAGATGAAAAAATGAGATGCCATTTATATCTCCACTCGGCGCGTATCCAGCACCCCAAATCTGATCAAAGAAGGCAATGAAATTGACACAAAAAAAGCACAGCCCATCCCCCTCTAGAACCTCGCCCCAAAGAAAAAACCAACTCCCCAACTCCCCCCAACCCCCCCGTCCAATGGCCCTTTACCAGTACTACCCGCCCCAGAGCCACCCCCCTCACTAAGAACCCGCCCCCCACTCATTCTAGTCTGCCGGAGTCGCCGGCGGCGTCAGCCTCAGAAGCCTGAGGTACCTCGGGCAGGTGAGTTCCCTGAATTCGGTGGTTAACAGCGCAAGGAAGGGTTGCCACAGCTCATCAAATTGATCTATCTCCCCCGCCACCGTGAGCGACAGTTTCTCCATTCCCAACACGTGCCAGAGTCTATGTAACCAACCTGTGATGGAGGGGACAGTGGTAGTGCGCCAATGGATGAGGATATTCTGGACCGCAGACCCCAGCACGATTGCGATCTGCCTGCCTCTGCGGGACTTCAGCGGATACATTAGGCCATTAGGGAGGCCCAGCAATACATACGCCGGAAAGCGCGGGAGCTCAAGTTCAAAGTGCTTATCCACCTCATCCAGAACCTCCTTCCAATAGGCGGCCAGCAAGGGACAATCCCAAAGAATATGTGAGAGGGTCCCCACCTGCCCGCAACCTCTCCAGCACCCCTTATCAATGTGCCTATTCATCTCATACAGTCTCTCTGGGGTGTAGTACCAGTACATGGACACCTTGGTAAATGTCTCCGTAAGGCCGGTATGGTACGCAGAGTGTCTTGCCCGGTGTGCGATCTGGTCCCATTCCTTGTGGCTGAGTGTCCTGCCCAGTTCCCTGTGCCATCGTTCCCTCCCCGGGTTATAATAGTGGAACGGTGGGGGCTGTAGATGCTTATAAAGATCAGTAATCAATTTAGCGTCAGAGGTTCGGGTCACCAGCCACCGCTCATACGGTGTAATTTGACGATCAGCGGTGTCCCGCACCTGGGGCTGGAGGGCCCAATGTCGGACCTGCATGTAACGTAGTCTATCCAACTCCGTCAGGCCGAACTCCTGCTGAAGCTGCTGAAAGGGAACCACGCCTTCCGGCCCATAGACCTGGAAGAGCGCCCGGCAGCCCGCAGTCCTCCAATGGGAGAAAGCGCCCGGCTCCATCCCCGGGGAGAAGTCAGGATTATCCACTATGGGTGTAAATGGTGAAGGGAAAGTGGTAAGGTCCCGGGCTTCGCAGACTGCGTCCCACACCCTCAAGAGAACCCGCGTGACGAAAGAAGCGTAAAGGTTGGGGGGGCGGTGAGCACGGCGTAAGAATGGAACCTCCTTTAGGTGCGGCCCGCTACCGCCTGGTCCTGAAAAAGCCAATGTTTATCGGACTCCCACCTGTTCCACTCCACAAGGTATCGTAGCTGCGCCGCCTGAAAGTACTTGCGGAGGTCTGGAATACCAAGGCCCCCCACTGCAGGGGCAAGAGTGGAGAGAACCCTCTTCATCCGCGGCTTGCGGCCTTGCCAGACAAAGCGGGAGATGTCGGCCTGCGTTTGTCTAATCCAGCCCACTGGGGGCTGGAGAGGTAGGGCTCGGAAAAGATATAGTATCTGGGGCAATACCGTCATCTTAACCGCCGCGATCCTTCCCAGCCAGGATAGTAGGCACTTACTCCAGCGGCCGAGCTCCTCCCTGATCTTTTTACTGAGAGAAGTGTAATTGGCCGTCACCATCGCTGGCAACGTGGGTGCCAGTAGGATCCCTAGGTATGGTACAAGGGACGATGACCACTGCATAGGGAAGAGTCGCTGAAGGTCCCTCCTAGTGTCCGCAGCCAAAGACACATCTAAAGCCACCGACTTGCTCATGTTCATTTTAAAGCCGGCCACACGTGAAAAGGCATCCAACTCGTGGATGCAGGCGGGTAAGGACCTCCTAGGGTCGTCCAGGGTCAGCAGGACATCGTCCGCATAGAGGCTGACCATGTGGACATACTGGCCCATCCTGATCCCAATAGCATCCGGATTGTGGCGGATCCTTTGGGCGAATGGCTCCATGTAGAGAGCAAAGAGGAGTGGAGAGAGGGGGCAGCCCTGCCTCGTGCCGCGCTCAATTGCAAAACCACGGGAGCTGCACCCATTGACTCGCACCGACGCTGAAGGACACTTATAGCAGTTGAAGACCATTGTGCGGAACTTATCACCAATTCCCAGTTTCCTGAGGACCAGCTCGAGATACGGCCAATGAACTCTATCAAAGGCCTTCTCAGCGTCCACCGCCAGCAACATCCGCTCCCCCGGGATCCGCGAAGCCTTCTCTAAAACGTGCGTCACCCGCTTGGTATTGTCGACCGTCTGCCTGCCGGGCACAAAGCCAGCTTGGTCTGCCTCCACCAAACCGGGGAGGTGCAGGGCCAGCCTGGACGCCAGAATCCCCGTGTACAGCTTGAGGTCGACATTTAGGAGCGAGATGGGCCTATACGAGCCGCACAAGGCCCGGTCCTTCCCGGGTTTCGGAATCACCGAGACCGTCGCACTCAGGAGATCCGGTGGGATGGCTCCCGGGTCGGAGAAGGAGTTAAATAGCCGAGTTAAGACAGGGGCCACGACCGGGCAAAAGGTTTTATAAAACAGGGACGTGTAACCGTCCGGGCCCGGGGCCTTCCCGTGCTTCAACCTAGCTATAGCGGAAATCACCTTCTCAACGTGAATATCCCGCTCCAGATATTCCGCCTGAACGGGATCCAGCGCCGGAAGGGGCACCGACTCTAGATATTCCTCGGTGTCCCGCGGCAAGGAGGGCTCCCCAGCGTACAGCGCCTCATAGAAACTGCAGAAGGTTTCCGCCACCTCCGCGTCCCCGGAAACGGCCACTCCGTCTGTACTCAAGAGTTCCTTCACTACGATACGCTGTTGCGCGACCCGAAGCCGATGTGCCAGGAGCTTGCCGCACCTGTCCCCCCCTGTGTAGTAGGCATGTTTCAAGCGCAAGGCAGCGTATTCTGCTCTATCCAGGTCCAGCGCCGACAGGAGCTTCCGTGCCGCCTTCAGCTGCCTCCAAACCCTCGGAGCACCCGTACGGCGGTGGACCTGCTCAAGCTCCCGAACCTGAGTAGTCTGTTCGTCCCTCTTCCGTTGCCGCTCCCTATTTTCCGCCGAGGAGATGGAGATGAACTCCCCCCGAAGAACCGCCTTCAATGCAGCCCACTGTGTCGCTAGTGAAGTGTCCATATTACTATTGGGTGTCTGATAGTCCTGTATGACCTCTTCAATACGTTTCACCACCGTTTTTTTGTGCAAAAGGGTGTCCCTAAGGCGCCAAACCCCTCGAGAGAGGGAGGCCGCCGGCCACGCAAACGCGCCAGTAACCGGTGCATGGTCAGACAGAGTCAGGACCCCAACGTCCGCCGCCGTAGCAGCGGCGCGCATCGGCCCACTAACCAAAAGATAGTCCAACCGCGCGTAGGTTCGGTGCGCATGCGAAAAATAGGAGTAGTCCCTATCCGTGGGGTGCATGGAGCGCCAAAGGTCGTGTAAATCAATGTCCGCAATCCGAGCCTTCACAGCCTGGGAAAGTTCTCCAGTCTGTGGAAACCGCTGCGCTGATCTATCCAATATCGAATCAAAGACGATGTTAAGGTCTCCCCCTAGAATAACATATCGATCAGGAGAGGCAGTGACATCCACCAGTACTGAGTCCAAGAAGCGTTCCTGGTGGTCATTCGGGCTATAGACAGAGGCAACTGTAAACACTATATCTCCCAGGCGGAGGCGATATGCCAGAAGCCTCCCCTTCTGCTCAGCATACTTATATAGCACTTCCCCCCTGAAGGAGCTCGCTATGAGAATGGCCACCCCCGCGGTTTTGGTCGCTGCAGAGGAGAAAAACTGGGTGGGGAACTTAGCAGAGCGCAATCTATGGCAGTCACGGGACAATAAGTGGGTCTCCTGCAAAAGGCAGATGTCAGCCTGCGTCCCCTCAAGAAGAGACAAAATCGCCCTGCGCTTAACAGGATTATTCCGTCCCTTAACATTAAGGGTCACCACCTTCAGGGACGACAGGTCTCCCAGGGACCAGGAACGCTATGCTGCGAGCAAGGAACCAGAGAGGGGGGGGGGGCGCGGGGCAAGCACGCGGGACAGGCCAGAGCAGGCCAAGCGTGGGCCTGGACAACATCGGACGGGACTTCCCCAACTCTAGAACAACACCCAACCCCACCCCAAACACACCCACGGCAACTAGCCAATTGCCTACTCAAACAACCCATTGTCTCAGTCAAGCCCCAAAACGGGCACCTCCACCCGCTCCCCCCGACCCTCCCCCAGCCCCAAACCTGGCATAGAAGAAGCTATGTCCATCTCCCCCCGGAGTGAGTCTAGGCAGTCAAGGCCACGCCGTTGGAGTCGGCCGAGTCCTTGGCCGCCGCCCTCAAGGCACTGGCCATGTCCGCCCTGATGGTAGGGGAATCAGGACGCCCAGCGCTCGCCGTCGATCGTCTCCTCGCTGACCTCCGTCGGCCTCCTCTCTCTGATCGCCTCCAGGACGGCGTGGCTCCATCCTCCTCTGTAGCCGTGAGCCCCAGGACACCGCAAACGTCTTGCAAGGAGCGTAGCTGATGTAGCACTCCGTTCCAGCGAAAGACCAAGCGAAAGGGGTGTCCCCAGGAGTACGGCGTCTCATGTTCGCGCAAGAAGTCGGTGGCAATACTGAAGGACCTGCGCTTCTGTAGCATGATGGCGGACAGGTCCTGATAGAGCGCCACAGGCCGCTCCCGGAAAGTCAGTGGCTGTTTCCTACGGGCTTCAGACATGATGCGCTCCTTCAGCGGGAAGTCGGGCAGGAAAGCTAAGATGTCCGGCGGGGGCGCCGATGACTGGCGCTGTCGTCCAACTCTGTGAGCTCTATCAATGCGGATAGGAAAGTCCACGGCCTCTCCCAGGATCTCCCGGAACAAGTCCTGCAGATAGCCCACCAGGTCAGTCCCTTCGTCTGCAGACTGCACACCACGCACTCGAATGTTATTTCTCCTTGACCTGTTCTCAAGGTCCTCGGAGTGGGCCTGGAGCTCAACGCATTGCTCCCGGAGGCGGAGAACGTCCTGTTGTAGATGGACAATCTCGTCGTCCCGGCGTTGGGCCGCCGTCTCCACCGTCTCAACCCGTTCACCGAGGCCCTCCACCTCTCTGCGGACCTCACGGACCTCACTAGCCACTTCCCGCTTCAGCGTCTGGAAGTCCTCCTTAAGGGAATTGAACAGCTCTTCCAGAAAAGATCTCGTGACAGGGGGTTCTCCCCCAGGCGCGTCCGCCGAGGCCCGGGAAGACCCCGGCGACGGCTGTGCTCTGTCCCGTTGCTGCTGGGCCCTGCCAAGCATATCCGGCAGGGTGCGGTCCCCCTTCCTCAAACCACCTCTTCCAGACATTCCAAGCGCCTCAAGTGAAGAGCGGGCACAGGCACGATCGCTCCGGGGAATGTCCAACCACCAGCAAGTGCTCGCTATGGGGAGCTCCCGGCAAGACCGGGGACCTGCGCCACAGACGACAAAATGGCGGGTCGGTCCGGGCACAACAGCCGTGGGCGCCCAGCCGAGATGGCAGCTGGAACCTGCACTGGGGGGACCTCGGCCAGTACGCTACGCCACAGGGAGATAGCTGTGCAAAGGCGGAGGGTGCAGGAAACTGCCTTCAAAGGCCTCCGGAGGAGGCCAACGACACCGACCCCTCGAGGACAAAATGGCGGCTGGGTGGGGCTAAGCAGATCGCCCGAGCCCGGCGACACCACCGGGCCACTCCAGAAACCAGGCAATCCGGAAAGTTCCACAACCGGGGCCGCTCGGTTACTTAGAAGAGTTGGCGGATCTGGCCCCGGTCTCAAGTCGATCGTCCACCAGCTCTGGGACCGGGGCTCTCGCCATGCAGGAGGTCACCGCCTCTAGTCCAAGCACCAGGGCACGCACTCAGAGTCCCCCGCGTAGCGGGCCCCCCAGCCGGTAGCCCTCCTTCGACCTCCGGCGAGCGCCGGGACAGTCTCCACCCAGATCGCCAACTTTCAGCACTAGGCCCAGCCGAGGCGCATGGACAGCACTCCGATACGCTCCACCTCCCGTGCGCTCCGTCGGCTCTCGATCTTCAATCGGTCTTTTGAGGTGCTTCCACCGGAGCGATCAGGGCCAAAGCGGCATCAATGCGTGCACTAGGGTCTCCGCCACACTCCTCTCAGCCGCTGAGCATCAGCGGGGGGAGAAAAGCTGAAGAAAAAGGGCTCGAGCCTGGTCGGGCTGGGGGAGCTGCGGGAAGAAGCGTCCGCTCACCCCGCCATCTTGGCCACCCCCCCTGAGATTTACTTTTACAGTATTGGCACCACCTTTTTGATTGGACTTCTTGATTCTTCTTTTTCTGGGGAGCCTGACCCCACCCTCTTTGGGTTGTTGGGGACCTGTCGAAGACTTCTGGCCATTTTGTTCACCCTTAGAATCTTTACCCTTCTGGTCTGCTTTCTTCTGACCACCCTGGTTCTGGCCCTGGTTTTGCTTGACTCTTGTTCTGACCCATCTGTCTGCCTTCTTTCCTAATTCTTGGGGAGAGGTCAGATCTGAGTCAACAAGATGCTGATGCAACAACTGGTTCTGACAATTGTTTAAAATGTGTTCTCTCATGATCAAATTATACAATCCTGTGTAATCAGTAACCTTACTGCCCAGCAACCAGCCCTCCAAAGCCTTAGTGGCACAATCTACGAAATCAGACCAATCTTGAGACTGAGTTTTCTGGGTATCCCTGAACAGCAACCTGTACTGCTCAGTGGTTAGGCCAAACCCATCCATCAGTGTATTTTTCAAGACTTGGTAATTGTTAGCATCCTCCACTCTAGTAGTGAGGAGCCTATCTCTACCTTTACCTTCAAAGGAGAGCCACAAGTTAGCTGCCCACTGACTCTGGGGGACACACTGTACAGTGCAGGCCCTCTCCAAAGCAGTAATCTATTTGTGGATGTCATCCCCTTGTTTAAAGGGGGGCACTATCTTACTCAGGTGCCTAGTGTCTAAACTCCTGTTTTCCCTTGGGGGAATGCTGCCACCAGTGGAATCTTGTCCACTTAACTTTTGCTCTCTAGCAAAGGCAAGTCTCTCTTTGGCCAGGGCAAGTTCTTCTCTTCCAATCCTCAGATTGACTTCCCTCACTTTAGCTTCATACACTCTCCTCTGAGGGGATGTCATCCCTCTTTCAGAAGAGCCCTGAGAGCCATTGGTTTGAATGGATCTGTTAGAGCCTCTGGATAGAGACCTAACTCGTCCATTCCCAATGTTAAGCTGACCTGAGAGGGGCCCCAGGGGTCTCTTAGTACCACTCTCATGTCTGCTTAAGTTGTCCCTAGTTAGCTGACTAACTACTTCTGGACCTTTGTCTGCCTCATCCTCAGATGGCTCTAGATCCTCATCCTCCTCTTCACCTTCTGCAGAGAGATGGATAAGGTCAGGGTCACCTAAGGTTCCCTCTTGGGGAGGCATGTTCCCATCTGGATGAGAAGGTTCTGTGTTACCAGCCCTCCTAGCATACTAAGTCTCTAAGAGACCAATCAGAAAAGGAATTGTGGGGTTAGACCCCTGTTTTAGCTTCCTGGAGGTACACACTTGTCTCATCTCCTGGAAGCTAAGAGCAGCATATCTAGAAGTGACCTGTGGAGGGTCCACTGACACAAGGGGAGACTCAGAGTTTCCTCCTTTGTCTGACATGCTGATTCTAGTGTGGTGTAAGTGATGCACCTACCTACACTATATGTTTGCCCACTGATCCCTTGCTAAGAGTTGTAGCCAAGTTGTGCTAAGCCTTGAGGAGCTACAACAGCTGGTTCAGTAGATCTCAGAGTATTCTAAGCTAAGTTATATGTACCTGGAGTACTTATGTGATCTTTCACAAGATATTCTTAGGATACGTGTGGTAAAACAACAGCAAGCTCAAATCTCAACCGCTGCTCACCAATGTGAGAAGTTGGCCTGATATGCAGTGCTCACTATTCTAGTGATCACTATGTATCAGTCCAAACGACCCTTATGGTGATTGGTTGTAAGTCAACCTTAGACCAGCTATCCTAGTAGCGTGGATACGAGCAGTCTTCGGGCTAAACTCTAGAGGGCGTGTTAAGCCAGCTGTTATACCATCACATATACCCCTTGAACACCAAGTGAAAGGACACCACACAAGTGTCATGAAAATAAACAGTGTATTTATGTAGATCACAACAGCCCTGTACTCTTTATGAGGACAGGGTACTAAGAACACAACAAAACTCTTATGAAAATACTTCAAGTTGCACAATTTACACAAATGCCCGAGGGGCACGGAAAACCATATACTATGGAAGTGGAATGCGAAATTACTAGCAGGTAAGTACTGTACTAATAGGCTTTGGAATCGCTAGGACTACGTTACTGAACCTTCAGATTACTAGTAGGAGGCCTAGGGGACTCGGGTGCAGAGTGTGCACTCTCACACGGGATGCGAGACAAAGTCTATGGGAGCTAGTAAAGACAAAGTTAGTGTTCTCGGGCGAACCCGATAAGGTAGATCGAAAACGACAGTGGATCCTGACCCTTGGATAGTGAGGCTATGCTGGGGCACCGAAATGCCGAGTTTACCTAGCCCAGGGGCTGCAGCTGCATATGTCTCATAAGACGTCGGGAATCCTCGTAGACTAACCAGGAGCCTGAAGAAAGAAGTTGCTGGCAGGCGACCAGTGAAGATAGTTCGAATGATCCAAGCCTGGATCGAAGATGGATGATACCTGAAACTAGAGGGGACCAAGTTCGTGACTACTAGCCAGTAGTCAGGTGGCACCAGATGGTAGTCACCTTGACTAGGTGAGTGGGCGACGCTGTGATCTGCAGATCTCACGGACCAGTAGGCGTTGTCGGCGACCAGGATGGAGGTGCGAGCTGTCCCACGATGGATGAAGCTGTCGACGTCGCTGGACCCAGGATTGGGGCAACAAGTCTTGGCAAAATCAAGCCCACGCGGTGGACTCAAAATGGCGTCTGGAGTGGACCAGGAGGGTCCGGGGTGCTCCTCTTTTGGAAGGGAGCAAGGGCCAGTTTGGAGCAACCAGACCAGCAGCAGGGATGTCGTCGGACGTCGTTAAGAAGGCCACAAGCCAGCGGGCTAGTAGCCAAACAACGCGGTGAGCAGCGAAAAGCAGAAGGGCCCCACGCAGATCGTGGAGATGCTGGGAGGCTGGACTTCGGTGCTGGAGCCGCTCAGGGTCGGGGCTTCTCGAACTCCAAAGCACTCACCAGAGGATCCCTCGGCGGTCGTGCTGGATAGAAGTCGTGCAGTTCTGATGATGGCCGGTCCCTTGAGGTCTCGTCGCACCTACGGTTCTCAGCTTAGCTGTAGAGGTAGGTAGAGGTCAGAGGTGCCAGGGAAGCCGGGTCTCGTCGTGCTGGTCGGTCGGATTCCTGAGGAAGGACGTGCAGCAAACCGCAGAGTTCTTAGATGGTGCCTGCGGATGCAGGGTGACTACTCCTTAGTCACAAGGGAGAAATCTTGAGAAGAGTCGAGAGTTCCTTTCGTGGAAAGTAGTTTCTTGATTCAAAGATGATCTAATTTGGAAGGGTCCCCGCTCCTGCCTTTATCCTAAAGAAAGGGGTGGGTACGCGACTAGGTCCTGCCCTAGGGGTGGGACCAGGAAGGAGGGTGGTTACACCCCTCTCCCATGCCGGACTTTCCCCAGGCCAGGGGCTGGTGTGCCCCTGGAACTGGTTCTAGCCGGCAGATTCGTAGTGAGCACCGGGGTGCCACTCTGCAGTCACCTTCCTGTAAAGCCCTGCCTACCCAGGATACACAAAACCCTGTCTGGGATGGTGCTAGCACCGCCCCTGACAGGAAACCCTTTGTCCAAGCTCTCCTCGCTGGAAGGACTCCCAGCAGCAGGAGGTCAGACTCGTGTCTGTGGTGGCAGCATCCATTTTGTGGAGCTGAGGCTTTAGTTAACTTTAACCGGGGTTCACAGTTACATACATGTCGTGTCCCTCTAGAAGGGTGGAATGCTAACCCCGTCGCCAGAATTGGCGAGGGGTTAGTATTCCAATTCGTATGACACCTTACTCGACATGTTTTGGTAAAGCAATACCAGAGATAGCATTTAACCGCGAGGATTATAATGCACTTAAGAGTATATGGTATGCGTTATAATGGAACAGCTATTAGGACTTGGTTCCGCAAGCTGCAAACGGGCTCAGCTCATGCCAGAGCACCATTTCATACGATTCCAAGCACTCTGCCTTCAGGATTGTCAAGGCCTGCCATAGGAGTGACTGATAGGAATCTGTGTGTCCATTTTTAGGGTTAGATATAGGTATACTATATCTAAAGCAAAGGGTGATTACACCACCTTGCCCCAGCTGTCGTGCAGCCAGTTGTGTCAGATTTAGATGGCCATCCAGGGGTGGCATAATACATGCTTCAGCCCCTGGTAGGCCCTGGGTACACCTATGCCCTGAGTTACAGGGTCTGATAAGGTGGCCCAGTCCCAATTGGATAATGCACCTAAGGTACACATGTCAATTTAGTGAGAGAACAGCTAGGCTGTGGGTCTGATTGGCAGGCCCACAGCCAAGGAAAGTCGTAAACCAGTGAAACAAAAGCAAAAAATCTGGGTGATCATAGGATTGCAGACCCTACTCTCCTACAGTCTGCTCTGCCAAGCTACCAAGGGGGTGAGCAGGGGTTATCAAAGGGTGTGATCCCCTTGCCCTGACTAGAAAAGGAGTGTCCCTATTTGTCAGAAGTGCATACCTCTGCCAACTAGAGACAGCCGGTTCTAACATTGGACGCAGCGGTGAGGATTTGAACCATGCATTTATGACCCATGTGCAGTGATTAGTGTGCGCTACATAGTGAAAGCAGACCATAGCACAGCCACAATCTAATTTGTAAGGATCCATTTTTGGTTCTCCGCTTTTCTGAAGCTTGATTTTTTTGAACACTGCCAGTTTTGACCATGAGTGACACCGGAGTCACTACCCGTTGTTGTCGTGGAGGAATTCGACAGAGCGAAGATAAACGACTACGGCTTGAGGGAGCTGAAATTCTTTTGCAAGCAGCTGAAAGTGCCTACTAAAGGCATCTCAAGAAAAGAGGAATATCTCAAAGCATTGCAGGCCTGGTTGGAGACCAGAGATTCCACTGATCCGGTGGTGGAACCGCCAGTGGAAGGTGATGAGGAGGCACCAGTGAATGGGCCTGTGTCCTCTCCCGGTAGCAGTGTTTCCTCCAAAGGTCTTTCCCCTGAAGAACGAGAAGAAAGGGAGAAGGAGCGTGCATAAAACATGGAAATGGCAAGGCTAAAGATAAATGTTATGTTATGTTATTGTTATTTGTTGTGCGCACAGCTACTCCAGCCAAGGAGCGTCCTGACGCAGAGACAAGGAGGAACATAACACAACAGGAAAAGACAAGACTTAAAAGGGGCAGCTAAAACAGAAAAGTTTTTATTGATTTCCGGCAGGTCATAAGGTCCTCCAGCAAACGGATTTCAACCGGAAGAGAATTCCAGGTTAGTGCAGCTTTTACGCCGAAGGAGCGACCCCAAGATCCAAGCTAAGAAGTTAGAATTGAATCCCTCTGGTGGCAGCATCCTATCGGTGCCTGCAGAAAGTAGGTTTTATTTCCCGAAAGATGTGATAAAAGATTATCATAGGAACGAAGATATTGGTCAGTGGTTTAAAGCATATGAGTTAGCATTGTTGGCCCACCGGGTCCCTGAGAAGGATTGGGGAGCGGGGTTGTGGGGTCGCTTTGTGAATAAGGGGAGAGATACCCTGTTAGACATGCCTGTTGAGGATAGGATGTCGTATGCTCATATGAAAGATGCTTTAATGTTGCGGTATGGCCTAACCCCCGAGATGTACAGACAAGCTTTTAGAGAATGTAAGAAGTTGCCTGGTACGACGTGGGTTGAATATGTGTCTTATTTTTGCAGAGCCATGGATGGTTGGGTAAAGGGCAGCAAAGTGGAAAGTTATGAAGCTCTTTATGATTTGTTTGCTTGGGAGCATTTGTCTAATAACTGTTTTCCAGAGCTGCGCCAGCACCTTATTGATAGCAAGATATCTAACCCTAGAAAACTTGCTGAAGAGGCGGACCGCTGGGTCAGTACCAGGGTCCACAAGGGTCCAGTGGGAGACTCAGCCAAAGGTGGGCAGGGTCCCCAGCAGAAGAGTGGGGGGGACAAGGGTAAACAGAAGGAGTCCCAGAAAGGGCCCCAAAGTAATCCCCAAGGGAACCAAGGGAAAGGTTCCCAGCCTCCCCCTGAGAAGAAGCCAGGGGCCCCGACGGGTAAACCTGTTCATAGGGGCCCCCTAACCTGCTACGTTTGTGGGCAGGTGGGGCACCGGTATTATGACCCCCAGTGTCCCATGAAGAATTCGAATGCACCTCCGCGTGCACCCCCGCCAGTTGGCGAGTTAGCCCTGGGAGGGGAGGAGATGGTTGTCCCTGGTGGGAGGGGTCCCGCAGAGATGTCCCTAGTCTCGCTAGGAGACATGCAAATGGTCCCTCCACCCCCTCTGCCTAGTAACATTAGTAAATATAGGCAGTGGGTGACCATTAATGGCCATAGAGTGGAAGCTCTCAGAGGCACCGGAGCGAGTGTGACAGCTGTCAAGTGTCACTTGGTGTCCAGAGAGCAGGTGGTTCCCCACGCATTCTACCCCGTGATAGCTGCTGACAACTCCCAGAAAGAGTGTGAGGTAGCTCAGGTTTCCTTTGAATGGGGGGAGTTTCAGGTACTCTTCAGGTTGCTGTGAGGCCCGCCATGCCTGTCGATTGTCTCCTGGGCAAGGATTTAGAAGACTCCCCTTGGGCTAAGGTGGAGAGGGAGACAAACTTGAGAATGTTGGGTGTGCCAGAGTGGGTGTGTGCAACCACTCGATCGATGACAGCGAGTAAGGGTGTTGATGGGGTCCCGGAGCCTGAAAGTACGGCCCAGGACCCAGCTGTGAAGAGAAGAGGCAGGAGGCGCGGGAAACCAGCCCCCGTAGTTCCCGTGGTCCAGGAGGAGGTAGACCCTGAGGGGGATGCCCTGGAGCCCACAGGGGAACAAATTGCCGAACTCGGAGACCTGCCCGAGCTGACCCATTGGCAGCAGGATGGTGGTCCCTCCAGGGAGGAATTCTGTGCCGAACAGAAGGTGTGCCCTTCTCTTGTGGGCATGAGGCAGCAGGCCTCAGCCCAATCCTCAGGTGATCAGTCAGGGTCACATTTTGTGTACTGGGAGAACGACCTCCTGTATAGCGAGCCTAAGGCTGCTGAGCCTGGGTCAGCCCGTGTGCTGGTGGTACCCCAGCGCTTTAGAGCCTTCCTACTGGGTTTGGCTCATGACGTTCCGTTAGCTGGACATCTGGGGCAGGACAAGACCTATGACAGGCTTGTCACCCATTTTTATTGGCCTCAGATTTGCAGGGACGTAGACATCCATTGTAAGACTAGTCACACTTGCCAGGCAAGTGGGAAAAGCGGAAGGAAGCAGAAGGCTCCCCTCCAACCTTTTCCAGTGGTCAGTACCCCCTTTGACCGGGTGGGTATTGACATTGTTGGGCCCCTGGACCCCAAGACAGCCCTTGGCAACAGGTTCATCCTGGTCTTGGTGGACCATGCCACAAGGTACCCGGAAGCCATCCCTCTCCGAACAGTGACGGCCCCCGTGGTGGGACGGGCACTGATGGGTGTTTTCTCCCGGATGGGGTTCCCCAGGGAGGTGGTGTCAGACCGGGGCCCCAACTTCATTTCTAATTATATGAAGTCTCTGTGGAAGGAGTGTGGGGTAACCTACAAGTTCACCACTCCTTACCACCCTCAAGGAAACGGGCTGGTTGAGAGATTCAACCGGACCCTTAAAGGCATGATCATGGGTCTTGAAGAACCAATGAGGCGGAAATGGGACGTCCTCTTGCCATGCCTGTTGTTTGCTTACCGAGAGGTGCCGCAAAAGTCTCTAGGGTTCAGCCCCTTTGAGCTTTTGTATGGTCACCTGGTAAGAGGGCCTTTGAGTCTGGTCAAGGAAGGCTGGGAGCAATCTCCCAGGAAACCTCCCCAGGATGTATACAGTTACATGCTGGCCTTCAGGAACCAGACTCGGCGCTTCAGAGATCTTGCTCAGGCAAATCTGGAGGCCAGCCAGGAGGAGATGAAGCGTTGGTACGACCGGAATGCCACTCTGGTAGAGCTTCAGCCTGGTCAGGAAGTGTGAGTCATGTCCCCTGTGGAACCTTGTGCGCTCAAGGACAGGTGGACTGGACCATTTAAGGTTGTGGAGAAGAAGAGCGATGTCACCTACCTGGTGGACTTGAAATCTCCCAGGAACCCCTTGCGGGTCCTGCATGTCAACCGTTTGAAGCCCCACTTAGAAAGGTCCGAAGTAGGCATGCTCCTAGCTACAGATGCTGGAATGGAGGAGGAGAGTGAGCCTCTTCCTGACCTCCTGTGTGCTAAAGAGCAAGACGGGTCGGTGGATGGTGTTGTCCTCTCTGACACACTGACCCTTGAGCAGAAACAGGATTGTCGCCAACTGTTGGGACAATTCCCGGATCTGTTTTCCTTGGTTCCGGGTGTCACTCATTGGTGTGTCCATGATGTTGACACAGAGACAGCCCTCCTGTGAAGCACAAGGCTTACAGGGTGACTGACAAGGTCCGAGCATACATTAAGGAGGAGGTCTCCAAAATGTTTGCGTTAGGGGTGGTTGAGTCCTCTAGCAGTCCTTGGGCCAGCCCAGTGGTCTTGGTCCCGACGGCTGCAGCGCCTGGTGCTTCACCAGAACTTCGGTTCTGCGTGGATTACCGAGGCCTCACAATCAAAGCCAGTAAGTGCCAGATTGGGCAGGGTTCTGTGGTGTACTTGGGGCACCAAGTAGGGAGCGGCAAGGTGGCCCCTCTGCACCCCAAGATTGATACCATCCTGGCTTGTGCGCCGCCCAAAACCCAAACTCAGTTGAGAGCCTTCTTAGGACTCACGGGTTACTACAGGAGGTTTGTCAAGGATTACGGTAACATTGTGCACCCCTTGACTTCGCTGACTTCCAGGAAGCAGCCACGAAATGTGATCTGGACTGATGCCTGTCAAACGGCCTTCGATACCCTGAAAACTGCAATGTGCACAGCACCTATACTCCAGGCACCCGACTTTTCGAAAGAATTTATTGTCCAGACGGACGCTTCAGAGCATGGCGTGGGGGCTGTTCTAGCTCAGGTGAATGAAGAGGGCCGAGACTTGCCGGTAGCCTTCATCAGTCGGAGGTTACTTCCCAGGGAAACGAGGTGGAGTGCAATAGAGAGAGAAGCATTTGCTGTGGTCTGGGCGCTGAAGAAGCTAAGACCCTACCTGTTTGGGACTCACTTCCGGGTTCAGACAGACCACAGGCCCCTCAGATGGTTGATGCAGATGAGGGGTGAGAATCCGAAACTGTTGAGGTGGTCCATTTCCCTACAGGGGATGGACTTCATAGTGGAACACCGCCCTGGTACAGATCACGCCAATGCTGATGGTCTGTCCAGATTTTTCCGCCTTAGTGATGAGGACTCCCTAGGTCAAGGGTAGTTCTCCCCACATTTCAGCTGGAGGGGACACGTGTTAGACCTGACATCATTGGCTTGAGTCTCTCCTCCATTTTTTCTGTTTGCCTCCACTGTTTTACGATGTTTTGCTGGTATATGCTTTGGGCGCTGTGCCACTGCTGATCAGTGCCACAGCGCAAGTGCTCCCGATGTTAAATTGATGTATCGATTGTATCCATGTTTGGCTTATTTGGTTTACTGTCAGTCCCTAGTCTAGTGCACCAGGAGTGCCGGGGCTTGTAAATACAAATGCCGCTCGTGGGCTTGCAGCACGTGTTGTGCCACCCGCAAGAGCAGCCTCGTAAAAGAATGTCTACGGGTCGGTCATTGCGAGACCCACGTGCAGTCTGGTACTGTCACGCTGACTGCGCAAGTATACCTACTTGCCAGTCCCTCAAACCTTCCCTTAACTTCATGTTAGTCGCCCCTATGGTAGGCCCACGGGCAGGGTGCGTTGTAAGTATAAGGTAGGACACGCCTGACCAAGTTGGCATGTCCTAATAGTGAACAACAGCCATCTTCGTTCTTCACTATTGCGAGGTAGCCTGCTCTCCATTAGTAGAATGGGCCGCCGGGATTATTAATGCTATGATCCTAGCTGGCTCGGGGAGCATGGTGCAATGTCGAGTTTGGTATCCCTGAACTCGGGGTTTAATTACGCATCCGTTGGTGTGGATGGTTTTTGGACTCTGGGTTTGAAAATAGCACTTTTAGAAAGTGTCTATTTTCTTGTCTAACCATTTCTGGTTTCTGCTGGTCTTGTGTGTGTGTGACAGGAGCTGGGTGGCTCCAGAGGTCTGGATGAGTCAGTGTGGGATGAGTGGGACATTTACGTTGAGAGTAGGGGGAGAGTAGTTGCTGATAGCCTGCCCTGCCTGATACAATGCTGGCTCCACCTCCTGCCAAGCGACGGATGGCTCTGTGCCTGCCATGGACGATCCTAGCCCCACCTCCTGCCAGGAGGCAGATAGCTCTGATCCGGCCAGTGACAATGCTGGCTCCACCTCCTGCTGGGCGTCTGAGGACCCAGCCCTGCTCAGTGAATAGGCCAGGTGCTTCTGCCTGGCTCCACCCACAACAGACCCAGGATGTTGGGGAATTCCCCTACATGGACAAAGGGATCAAAGCCGAAAAGGGGTATAAGAGAAGGACCCCTGAACCAAGAAATCAGATCACTTCTGACAAGGAACCCTGTAACCAAGGACAAGAGGCCTGCTGATCTAAGGACTTGCCTACCCCTTCTGCCAGTGTGCTGTTTGCTGGGGGGAATCCTGCAGTGCTTCTTTATTTTTGCCTAGGAACCAGGAGAGAGGAACTGGGTGTGTACTCTCACGCTTGCTAAGAAAACCTAGAAAGACTGGAAGAGTGCCAGTCTCCTGCTGAAGTCACAGGGCTAAAGGACTTCATCTGCTTAAAGTGCTATTTGCTGGTACCTGTGAATCCAACACCTCTGAAAGAACCAGCAATCTCGACGCCGACGGACGTCGCCGAATCCAGCTCGACACCGTGAGTGACGGCTCAAGTGTCCCGCTTCCTCGACGCCGGCCGCCGGGCACCATCGACGCCAGCAGCGACGCCAGTGAGTAGTGAGTTCGGCTCCAGCTCCAAGGGACCTCGTGTCTGCACTGCTGCTGATCGCATCGCCCTCGTGCCCTCTCGACGCCGTGAGCGCTGCTCACTCTTTGCAACATCATCATCGACGACTACTGAGGCCTGATCGACACCGAAGGCGCGACGCCGGATTGCTCGACGCCGCTGATCATCGTGTGCTTCCTTTTCCAAGGTACTGTGTTGTTGGGGGTCCTTGTGACTCCAGGCTCGACGTAGCGCTCCTCGCGGTTGACACCGAACCTTTGGATTAAACTTTGCCTCGACCTCGTGTAGCTCCCGTGTGGGTTACCTTGTTGCTAAAGAACTGTGTTACCAAGAAGAAGAGTTACTTTGATACGAAAAGACTTTGTGCTAAAGAAGAAACTACCTTTGAACTGTTATTTTCCCTTCCGAAAGTATTTATTAAGATTGTGTATATTTTTGTCGTTATTTGGTCTTGTGCTAAGCCTTATATAAAAATCCTTATTTTTATAATACTACTGTGTCGTGTCCATTTGTAGTGTATTCACTTTATTACTGTATGTGGTCATAAATGCTTAACACACAGCCTCTGAGATAAGCCTGTCTGCTCTGCCAAGCTACCAAGGGGGTGAGCAGGGGTTATCAAAGGGTGTGATCCCCTTGCCCTGACTAGAAAAGGAGTGTCCCTATTTGTCAGAAGTGCATACCTCTGCCAACTAGAGACAGCCGGTTCTAACAATAAGTTAGAACTAAGTTAAAGTCCCACTGGGGCATTAGAAAGGGAACAGAAGAAAAAAGATGAATAATGCCCTCAATGAAGCGATTTACAACTGGGTACTTAAAAAGAGAAGGCTGATCAGGAAGCCTAAGAAAGGCTTAAACGGCTGAGTAGTAGCCCTTTAGAATGCCCAGAGCAGAGTCCTGCTTGGCCAAAGACAGGAGGAACAAGAGAACCTTAGAAAGAGGAGATCCACAGCCTTTGCTGTGCTCCATGCCACACATTTGTTCCATCTGCAGGCGTATACCGTCTTAGTGGAGGGACGCCTGGCTGCCAAGATCACATCATAGACTACGGTAGGAAGGTGGAAAGCTGTCAACTGTCGCCGCTCTATCTCCACGCAAGGAGGTGAAGGCTGGACAGGGTTCGCGTGGAGGACCATCCCCTGCTGCTACGACAGAAGATCCTCCTGAAGAGGCAGTATAATCGGAGGATCGATGGCCATGTATAACAGCTCGCGATACCAGACTCTTCGTCCCTAATCCGGAGCCATAAGAATGACTTAGTCCCATTTGCGCTTTATCTTCTTCAACGCTCTGGGCAGAAGTGGTATAGGCGGAAAGGCGTATAGAAGACCACAACTCCACTCGTGACGAAACGCATAGCTGAGCAAGTGCCGCCTTGGAAATTCCAATGCGCAGAAGTGCTGACATTGCGCATTTTCTTCGGTGGCAAATAGATCTAACCAAAGCTCTCCCCACTGCTGAAAGAAACTTTGCACCACCTCGGAGTGAAGACGCCATTCGTGATCCATCATTAACCTGCGGCTGAGTTTGTCCGCCCTGGCTTTCAGAGAACCTGCCAGGTATTGAACCACCAGGGATTTGCCCTGATGTACCAGCCATGTCCAGAAGTGGAGAGCCTCTTGACATAAGGACCACGACCCCAACCCGCCATGTTTGTTGCAGTAGCACATGGTGGTAGTGTTGTCCGTCAGCACCTGCACTACTCTACCCCAGACAGAGGGAAGGAATGCGTTTAACACAAGATGGATCGCCCGAAGCTCCAGAAGGTTGACGTGGAGCCCGGACTCCGAATAGCCGGGGATGACACTGGCAGCGATCGACGTCGACTCGACGCTGATGACCCCGAAAGGAGCCTCGTCTGCCCGGCATCGACTCAACCCCCATCGGGATGGGAACCTGCGGAGAGAACGAAGCCGACTAGGAGTCGAGAAGTGTGCTGCACCCTCAGCCGGTGTCGGCGCAGGGAGCCTCACAGGGCTGTGCGTAGACAGCGTAGCAGGCCTGGATGCGTGAATAGTACGCCCCTCAGAGCCATGTACTGACTTCGTAGTGACTCTGGAACCGGATTCAGGGTACTCGAATGGCGCAGAGGGCTAACCCGCTGGTAAGGTCCCGATCTGAGTCCCTACCCCCTCTGTGGGGCCTGAAGGCACGCCAGGGAGAGGGGGTGACCAAACGATGGCTAGAATGGCTCTGGAATAGGTCTCCATCTGGGTCCTAATCGCCCCAGCCCCAGGAAATGGAGGTTTGGGGGGTGGGGGGGGGGAATAGACTTCATGGGCCTGTGCACGTTTGAGACCGGGAGTAGTGGGCGATGTCAAGTTTATGTGAGGTCGACGACATCTGTGACTTCTTCCTGTGCTTACCTGCGTCAGGTGAACAATGTCTGCGGGAACGGCTCCGTGACCGGTCCCGACCCGAAGCCCCAGCACGAGAGTGAGACCTGCAATGACTCCAAACGGGACATCCGGGCAGACAACAACTTCATACGACGTTCCTACAGGGACTTTGGCTTCAGCTGCCAGCAGGCGTCGCACTCCTCAGAGTCGTGGTGCTCTCCAGAGCACCAGATACAGATAGTGTGGGGATCCATCGCCGACATCTGCCGCACACGCCTTGAAGTCTGAAGGCATCGCACACTGTTCCCGGATGTCAAAGGTGTCGAGAGGGCCTGAAAACAAAAACAGGCCAGTGGTAAGCGTTTCTCCAGATCAGTGTTGAGAGACGCGGAAAAGAAAAAAAATGACGTTAGCACGCCGAGGGGGACTTACATGGCCCCAATGACGTCTCTACCGTGGACGGTGTCAGGACGGAGCCGGGCGATGACGCCCCCCGGCGTGTAGAGGTGCTGCTAGGAAAAAAGTGTTCCGAATCCAGTCTGACACCTGTGGATATTCTAAGTTAAGGATTCTGCGGCTAGATGTTTATCAGTTCTGAATCGTAATAAGAATCAATCTCATGGAAAATAGTAAGTTGAAAGCTTCCTGGGCAAGGGCACAGATTTAGCCTTGGTGCAGTTGGTGCCCTTGTTACTGAGGTATACACCTGTTACAACGCAACTTTTACAACTATCTACTATTTCAACGCAACTTTTACAACGCATACCATTACAACGCATTGCGCTGGGGGGCGCTCTAGGATAGGGAATAAGTATAATTTACTATCCAACACCTTCCCTAGTGTCCACGGGGACTGGAGTTAGAATAGTAAATTATACTTACCACTATCCAGCACCTCAAAGTGCTATGCGTTGTAATGGTATGCGTTGTAATGGTCGCGTTGTAATAGTAGGTAGTTGTAATGGTATGCGTTGTAACATGGTACATCCGTTACTGAGGAAGGAAACACACCAAGAGGTACTTTGGGTCAACCTCCCTTTAGCCATTACTAGAATAAAGTGTAATTCACATTTTGAATCTAACGAACAAGTTACTTACCTTCGGTAACGATATATCTGTAAGAAACATTAGTTAGTGTTAGATTCCTTACCTTAGAATACCCCCAGGCGCCAGTCTGGATCCGGAAACTTTTGCGTAGCAGTACCCCTGCGCGTCGGTAGGCGTCGTCTGCAGGCGTTCCCTGCGGCTCCGCGTCCGTCGTCGGCGTCGTGCGCCGTGATGACGTCGCTGGAGTATATAGACGCCGCCTCCGCGCGCTGACGTCAGTTCTTTGTACACAGCTTTTCCGCGCCAGGAGACGCAGAGCCATGAGAGAACCAACACTGGTGCCATGTAAAACTAGGGCCCTGAAAGGGATGTCCTTAACCCTAGGTATCAGTTCGCAGAACGGGGAGGATGGGCGGGTTCGGTAAGGAATCTAACACTAACTAATGTTTCTTACAGATATATCGTTACCGAAGGTAAGTAACTTGTTCATCTGAAAGAAACACGTTAGTGTTAGATTCCTTACCTTAGAATACATACCCCAGCAATACCAACCCCGGTGGTGGGTCTGCGAACCAATACAATACTACACCAGAAAGTCCTGGAGGACAGAACAGCCAAAGAAGCCATCCCTCCGGACTTGACTGTCTAGGCAGTAGTGCCTCGCAAAGGTGTGCAGCGAGGCCCACGTAGCCGCTTGGCAAATGTCCTGCAAGGGGACTCCCCGGCCCAGGGCAGTAGTAGCCGCCGTGGCCCGAGTGGAATGGGCCCTCAGCCCAACAGGAGGCTCCTTCCGAGCCAAAGAGTAGCACGCTTTGATGCAGAGAACGACCCATCGAGAGATGGTTCGTTTACAGACCGCCCGTCCCTTCTTCGCACCCACGTAGCCAACAAACAGCTGGTCATCCACCCGGAACTGGCGTGTGCGATCCATGTAAAATGAGAGCGCACGTTTTGGGTCCAGACGATGGAGCCGCTCTTCATCCTTTGAAGGATGCGGAGGCGGGAAGAAGGAAGGGAGGGTGATGGACTGCCCGATGTGAAAGGCCGAAACAACCTTGGGCAGGAAAGAAGGTCTAGTCCTCAGAACCACCTTGTCAGGATGAATGGACAGGAAAGGGGGTCGGACAGAAAGAGCCTGGAGCTCACTCACTCTCCTGGCAGAGGTGATGGCAACCAGGAAAGCCGTCTTTAAAGTCAGGAGACGGAGAGGACAAGAATGAAGGGGCTCAAAGGGAGCACACATCAGAAAGGTTAGAACCAGGTTCAAATCCCACTGAGGCATCACAAACGGAACAGGTGGAAACATGTGAGTGATGCCCTTCAAGAATCGAGTTACAATCGGGGATTTGAACAAAGAAGGCTGATCAGGAAGCCTCAAAAAGGCTGAAAGGGCAGAAAGGTAGCCCTTGATAGTGCCCAGAGCAGAATCCTGCTGGACAAGAGAAAGAAGAAACAGAAGAACCTCCGAAAGAGGGGCAGAAAGAGGATCCACAGCCTTTGCTGTGCACCATGCCACAAATCTGTTCCACCGACAGGCGTATACCGACTTAGTGGAGGGACGCCTGGCTGCCAGAATAACATCACAGACTTCAGGAGGCAAGTCAAATGGCCTCAACTGCCGCCGCTCAATCTCCAAGCATGGAGGTGGAGACTGGACAGGTTCGGGTGGAGGACCGTCCCCTGCTGCTGCTACAGAAGGTCCTCCTGAAGGGGAGGCGGATCGGGGGACCGACTGACATGCTGAGTAGCTCGGGATACCAGTACCTTCGAGCCCAGTCCGGAGCCACAAGGATAATCTTCTTCAGCACTCTGGGCAGAAGTGGTATAGGCGGAAAGGCGTATAACAGACCGCAACTCCACTCGCGCCGAAAGGCGTCGCCGTGCGAGTGCCGTCTTGGAAACTCCAACGCGCAGAACTGATGACATTGCGCGTTCTCTTCTGTGGCGAATAGATCTAACCAAGGCTCTCCCCATTGCAGAAAGATGCCTTGCGCCACGTCCGAGTTCAGACGCCATTCGTGATCCATCGAGCACCGACGGCTGAGTTCGTCCGCCCTGGCGTTCAGGGAACCTGCCAGGTGTTGAACCGTCAGAGTCACGCCCTGACGTTCCAGCCATTGCCAGAGGCGCAGAGCCTCCTGGCAAAGGGTCCACGACCCCACTCCGCCCTGTTTGTTGCAGTACCACATGGCGGTGGTGTTGTCGGTGAACACCTGCACTACACTCCCGTTGACAAAGGGGAGGAATGCCTTCAGTGCCAGACAAATCGCCCGCAGCTCCAACAGGTTGATATGGAGTCGGGACTCCGCCGGAGACCAGATGCCTCTGATCTCTGCCTCTCCCAAGTGGCCACCCCAGCCCTGGAGGGACGCGTCCGTCACGACAACGTGCTCCGGTTGGGGAAGGGAGAGGGATCTGCCTCTGACCCAATCGCGGTCCGTAAGCCACCACTGCAGTTGTCTCGCAGCGCCCTCCGAGATCAAGACGTGGTCGGACAAGTTGCCCTGATGCTGGGCCCACTGAAACCTCAGGTCCCACTGCAGAGCCCGCATCCGCCACCGGGCGTGATGCACCAGAAGGATGCAGGAAGCCATCAGTCCCAGCAGCCGCAGCGTCAACCTGACCGAAACCCGGGATAGCGGCTGAAAGATGGGAATCAAAGTCTGAATATCCCGAACCCGCCGTTCCGGAGGATAAACCCGAAACTGCGCCGAGTCCAGAACCGCTCCGATGAAAAGGAGCTTTTGAGAGGGACACAGGTGTGATTTCGGCACATTGATGGAGAACCCCAGGTCGTGCAAGAGGTCTGCCGTCATCTGAAGGTGGTGGACGACTGTCTGGGGCGAGCCCGCCTTCAACAACCAGTCGTCTAGGTAGGGGAAGACTGAAACCCCCAACCTGCGCAGATGGGCTGCGACCACCGCCATCACCTTTGTGAACACCCGTGGGGCGCTGGTAAGGCCGAAGGGAAGCACGATAAACTGAAAGTGCTCCTGGCCTACCGTGAACCGCAGGTAACGCCGGTGGGCCGGCAGGACGGGGATGTGAAAATAGGCATCCTGCAAGTCCAACGCTACCATCCAGTCTTGTGGGTCTAGAGAAGCCAAGACCTGAGCTAACGTCAACATCTTGAACTTCTCCTTCCGGAGGAAGCCGTTGACGTTCCTTAGATCCAAGATAGGACGTAGGCCCCCCTTGTCCTTCTTGGGTACCAGAAAGTAGTGGGAATAACAACCACGCCCTACTTCTGGCCCAGGAACGCGCTCGATGGCCCCCTTGGCCAAGAGGGCCGTAACTTCCTCCTGCAGAAGTGTCAAGTGGTCCCCCGACACACGGTGGTTCTGCGGTGGCATGGCTGGAGGAGTGGTCTCGAAGGGGAGGGAGTAGCCCCTTCGGATGATTTGCAGCACCCACCTGTCCGAAGTGATCGGGCGCCAGTGAGCGTGGTGATGGCGAACCCTGCCACCCACTGGCGTCACATGGGGCCGAAAGCACGGACTAGGAGGATGTTGAGGCAGATGCTGCGGGCGGAGGTGTGGTCTGACCCCGCCGTTGTCCCCGACCGCCACCACGGCGGTTTCCATGGCCGCCACCGCGTTGAAAGGATTGTTGCGGCGCGTGGCTGGCAGCACGTGTGGGGGCGCCCCTTCCTTGGCCACGAAAGGGACGAAACGAACCCGTTTGCTGACGCTGGGTCGAGAGACCCAAGGACTTGGCCGTGACCCTGGAGTCCTTGAAGCGTTCCAGCGCGTGGTCCGCCTTGTCACCGAACAGGTGACAGCCATCGAACGGCATGTCCATCAATGTATTCTGGACATCAGCCAAAAAGTTGGCGGATCTCAGCCAGGCGTGGCGACGAATCGCCACCGTCGTTGACATAGCTCTGCCCAGCGAGTCGGTCGTATCAAGACCACACCGTATCGAATATTTTGCTGCATCTCGGCCCTCAGCCACAGCCTGACCGAGTTTTGCCCGCACCTCCATGGGGCATTCTGGCAGCAGTTCCGCGACCGTATCCCACACAGAGTGGGTGTAGCGGCCCAAGAGGCAAGCGGTGTTGCAAGACCGCAGGCCCAAACTAATGGACGAGAAGACCTTCTTGCCAAACTGGTCATACCTCTTGGATTCCCGGTCGGGCGGGGCCGACGGAAATGCGGACTGGGAGGTCGAGGCCTGGATCACCAGACTCTCAGGAGTGGGGTGGGTAGACAGGAACTTGGGGTCGTCCGGACAAGGACGGTGGCGCCTGGCCACGTTCCGATCAACAGGCGCACCTGAAGCGGGCCTGGACCACGTGCCCAACAGAACGTCTGACAAGGCTTCATTAAACGGCAGCAGTGGCTCCTGTGGGCATGACTGCGGTTTGAAGACCTCAGTGAGGATGTTAGGCCTCACGGCCGCCACGGGGAGCTCAAGGTGTAAGGCCTTGGCAGCCCTCATCAGCACCACTGAATATGCAGCTCCCTCCACCGATGCCACGGTTGGAGGAGAGATCAAACCAGGGTTAGGAGAGTCGTCCAGACCACTGGCATCCCCCAAGTCACCTGTCCAGTCCGGGTCATACTGGCACTCGCGTGACAGAGGGTCCTCGGACCCCTCCCAACCTTCACCGAACTCTTCATCCTCTCCGTATTCGGAGTCAACGATGTAGACCGGCTCCTCGGGGTTCATGGGCCCCACCGGCGCCGAGCCCGGCGTCGAGCGACGCCGGTCCGAATCCGCGTCCGGCGTCGGGGAAGGTAGGGGGACGGCGCCGCCCGGAGCCGGCGTCGGAGCCCCGTTGCCGGCCGGAGCCGGCACCGGAGAACCGGCGCCGCGCGGGGACGGCGTCGGGGGTAACCCCGATGGTAACGGCGCCGGAGAGGCCGGAAGACCAGCCGGCGCCGATCCCGAAGGCCCTTGCGGGGCCGGGGTCGGAGCCGTCGGCGGCGCCGGGGCCGGAGCACCCGACGGCGCCGAGGCAGGGTCACCCGAACCGCCAGGGCCCCCAGACGGTGGCACTGGGCCCGAAGGCGCCGTAGGCCCCGTCGGAGAACCGAGCGCCCTCATGGCCATGAGGAACGCCTCGATCTCCTCAGGCGTCGCGCCGTGCCCAGGGACCGGAGGGTATGAGGCAGGCCGCGCCGGCGACTCTCGCGGAGCCGCGGGGTTGGGGTCACCCGAGCCCCGGCCGCATCGCGCGAGCGTCGGGGGGGAGTCGGGGGTACGATGACGACGCCCCGACTTCTTGTGCTTCTTACCTGATGAGCCTGACGAGTGGTGTCGACTCCCGGAACGCTCGGCGCGGCTCCGCGACCGCTCTCTCGACCTCCGGCCGGACCGGGACCGCTCCCGGTCCCGACGTGGGGCCGACACCTGGAGCTACAGTAGCTTGCGGGACCGCTCCTGCCTAGCCTTGTTGGTGAGGGCCCGGCAGTCGACGCAGGAGTCCACGTCGTGGTCGGGGCCCAGACACCGGAGACAGAGGCGGTGATGGTCTGTGACCGACATCGTGCGCTCACAGTCATCACAGTGCTTGAACCCAGGCATCCTATCAGGCACAAAGAGTGAAATAACTATTCGAAAAACTTGGTCAAAAGACCGGAGTACTGCTCTTCAGATCTGCGTCCATTGGCGCGGAAAAAAGAAGAACTGACGTCAGCGCGCGGAGGCGGCGTCTATATACTCCAGCGACGTCATCACGGCGCACGACGCCGACGACGGACGCGGAGCCGCAGGGGACGCCTGCAGACGACGCCTACCGACGCGCAGGGGTACTGCTACGCAAAAGTTTCCGGATGCAGACTGACGCCTGGGGATATTCTAAGGTAAGGAATCTAACACTAACGTGTTTTTCAGATCACAGCAGTATTTCCTGCTCACTACTCGCCCTCTCTCCTTCACATAAATGGAAGAATGGAAAATGTAGCTATTCGAATAGCTCATTACTGCACACGAGGTGCACCAATGGAAAAGGAATAGCCTTCCCTTTCCATTGGTACCTAAATTGTAGGTAATCCAGCTCCAGGATCCCGGAACAGGAATCCACCACTAGTAACCAGGGATTAGATTTTTTTCTCACGATTGGAAAGATCGACTCCCCCTCAAGCATAGGAGCTGACACCCATCAGGTGGCCATATATAATCATTTAAGGATGTTCCATTGCCTTTAGCCTTGGGGGGGGGGGGGGGGGGGGAGGGCGGAGGGTGATCGTCGTCCTGATATTCTTCCGTCACGGGGAAAGGGACAATCTATACCACCCATTCTCTTTTTGAAATGGGAATATTGCGCAAATTTACAGTAGCTTCCCATCTGTCATAAGCAGAGCACTTCTTGATACTGCTGTATGCACGCCACATTAATGATAACTCTGCAGCATTTGCAGCTGCATGTCTAAAGCAGTAGTGGAGAGGGGAGGGAGGCAGGGTGAGAGGAAAAAGAATTCACTTGCCTGCCGCCAGCCGCCGCCTCTCTTCAGTCCTCTTCCTGGCTTCTGTTTGAACAGAAAGCAGGACATGCGCCCCAAAGCCAATCAGAACACTACATGCACCGTTGTGATTAGTCTGAGCACCGTGGTTCGGTGATGAGATGGGAATTGGAGCATGGACATGTTCTCCACCCAGGCTGTAATGCAGCCTGGGTGGAGAACATACAAAGTGAGCATGAATGTTTGGCCGGCCCCAGGAGGGCCAGACAAACATTCATGTGCACTTAGGAAGATGTCACCACTCCTCTCCCCTGCGCAGCCTTGCCTCACCCCACAAAACTGCAGAGAACAGAAAAATAAAAAAATAACATCACGTTATCATTTTATTTTTCCTTTTTTGTCATGCTAAAAAACAGCATACAGCCTTAAAGTGTATAAAAGGAAGGACATCTGTATACCATGTGCAGGTTGCCCTACCACATCAGGAATTCGTGAAAAGACTGAATGGCATCTTGCCCATATTCTTGCATAATGGTCACGTTTATATAGACAATTTTTGCACAGGTGTTTAGCAAACTTTACAACATTGGCACTGTGGCTTGTGCTACAATTCGAAGTACCAACAGAGGATTCTTCCAAGAGCTTGTTTGTGAGAAGCGCCTAAAAGGTCAGAGCAGTGCAATCTACTGGCAGTGAACTTCACAGATATGTGGGAAGTACACATGCTCACTAAAATTCATGGTAGCACATTTCAGGTAACGGTTTGGGGTCAGTTGGCTGATTTTAACAAGTGCAAGGGTCAGCAAAATTGACCAGCTACTTCAATCATATGATGTAAAATGATGCATATGGTACAAGAAGCTGGCTGTCACAGGATCTATTTGGAAATGTACAAGTCATCTGACTATCATAGGACGACTGATGTCTCCTTCCTTGACTTTGAGCTTGCTGTTATTGTTAGTCTTACTGGAATAGAAGTAGTAGTTTCAGCTTCAAAAGCTGCAAGGCTGAAAAATCAGCACTTTGTAGACCGAATTCCTAAAACTGATAATCATATCGCAGAAGCAGTGTTTGTGCTCCGCAAGGAGAGAGGCAGAAGAATCGTTACTACTGTCCCAAGTCTTCATCTCAGCCAGGCCTGAGCATTCCTACTTGCTACACTGTCAACAACACAAAAGTGAAATTCTGTGAAACTCACCAGCGTGAAGCCGTCAGATTAAGAGTTGGTGTGTGACTTTAAATGGACGCGCCTGTATGCATACCATACCTCCTATGGCCCTTACTTGCCTTGCATATGCAGCTTTTAAAATTGCTCCATGAAACAATTCTTTATAATCCATACCCGTTTGAATTTCTAAATTCGTAGTGAGCCACTATGTCTTCACGGACTCCAATAAATAGATGCACATTAGTCATATCTGTGACCTGCTTGGCACCTTCTACATCCACCAACTGTATTACAAGGGCATTACTGTCAATGCAGTGCACATAAGTTTTTTATGGAACTTTGGAGAGTTTACCAAATTATTTTTACTCCAGTTATCAACTGTAGATTATGTTCACACTATACAAGGAATGGGCCATAGGATATGCTCGGACACCCCAACTTAGTACTTCGCAGTGGAAGGAATTGAATTTAGCGCACCGAGTAAGCTGAAGGCACTTGAAAGACACAAGTCTCTCTAAGCCTGATGAGGCTGCCATGCCAATTATCATTCTCACACATCTAACTACAATTGCAGTTCTGTTCTTTCTCTCTTTGGGAGAAAAATGGTTTGACACTCCACCCAAATGCAGTCATTCATGACTTTATGCTGAGTCTGGCTGTACTATTTGGGCCCAGGAATATCCTAAAACCAATTAAACCTACCAAACATGCCTGAAAGCTTTATACCCAGGGTAATCCAGGAAAAAAAAAGGTATCCACTTGTGTGGCTGGGCATATCGCCCGTACAGAAATAGATAAGAACTTTGACAGTATGAAGTCATTGTGCTATCAATGCGGTCTACGTATGGTCACTGGTTTGGTCTGTTCTCGTCTCAGTAATAGGTTTAGCCACAATAGTAGTGCATTGTTTTTATTGGAAGGTGTGTGGTCATAGCCTAGTGAGTTGCATCTATTAGATAGTGAGTAGTGGCACTACAGAAATTTAGCAGACTGAATATAGCAGAAAAAATTGTCTGTAAGAAGCACATTCGGTTCCAGTTTTACTGGATTTAGGTGACTAGAGCAGTTACCAGATTCTCTTTCTCTTTATTCTAGATTGGTAGTTTAAAAACAAATCTGGATTATCTGCGAGGTAACAGAGTAGTTGTTGTGCTTTTCCATCTCGGATGAGGGAAGGGAGTCTACTGGAAATTGCCATTCTTCAACTAGGAAAACAAGTAGGTTCCTCATCTTAGAGATCTTCTTGTGCTGAGCCACCTCCTCCGAGACCAAATACACAGATCTTCTTCGAGTGCCTTGCACGTCCAACGAGACTGACAAAGCAGCTGCACCTATTCTGATGCATTCCCAAACTCTACAATGTCAGTATGACACCTGTAAATACGCTAGTACCACTACTGACAATACATTTCAAGTATTAAATATATGCATAATTTTCACATTCAGCTCTCTACATTAGACAGTTTTAAAATGTTAGCATCTCATACACAAGTTCAAATTTGAACTTTCCATTTTTATTTAATGAAAACTAAGTAAGTCAGTGGCTTATTTTTTCTTTATTGCACTCTTTAGTGTTTCCGGATACAATCAGGAAACGGATGACAGTCACTAGTGAATATTCTCCAAAAATGCATATACTTTTAAAGCTTCAAAATAAAATTTCTTTAGAAAAACCTCAATGTACAACCCGTTTATTAGGTACCAATATATACTTCCAACCAATTTCTTTACAAGGAAAATATCTTCTCTTTAACAAATATAATATTCTATACATACATTCTTCTTAAATCTGGGACCACCACAATATACATAAGTGACCATAGGCTCCCAAAGCACATGCTTTAGTGAAAATATGTACATTGAAATCCAGTGCAATCCTAACAGCAGCATGTTGAAAGTCTTGTGGCACACAGATATCTCGAAAATAAACCGAGTTGCTCATAAATAAAAGTGTATTTATATAACACCAGACAAGCACATAAAAACAACTATATGTAGTGTCAGTAAGTAGGTAAGGAAGAAATAACGCGATTTCGTTCTTGATGTCAACAACTTGGAGCAGTATATGCTTCGCCCTCGCAGCCATCTTCTTACTGAAAGGGCACCCCCTTTGACCTGAAAGAAACCAACAAAACATTGTTTGAGATCTGCTGGAGGACTGGATGCATGCCATCGAATTCAATCCGAACTATCTTCTGACATATGTCATGATGGGTATTAGAATTTACGACGGTATATACATACCTTGCGGACCACAACATGCTCTCTAGGATCAATTATCAGCGCTTCCCGTTCATCCTCAGATTCCATCTGGACAGCATATTCGTAATCTCTAGCCACATGACCAAAGCCATTTTCACCATGTCTAAAAAAAGAAACCAAGAAATTAGGATCGAATATTTCTGAATATTTTACAATGTCATATTATTGCATGCTGAACACCTTCCCAACTGTTTAATCAGTCAGTCAGTCAATTAGGCTTTATTTCGATATGATGCATATCTTAAAAAGCAATACATATACATTAAAACAATAAAAAGAGCCAATGCATAGATAAAGAGCATACAATTCATATTACAAATGGCGCGAATAATTTACATAAAACAGTCTAAAATACATATTAAACAAGATACAAAAGCCTAGTAGATCTAATGCGCCATGCCCAACCTAGGATATTTCGCCAATCCACATGCAAACAGGGGCAGCGGATCCGTTTTCAAAATTCGTAAGGCCTCCTTGTGGGATCTAGTCCTAAGCTCTCTACAGAGTGGTTTCAACCATCTGCGGCGAGGAACTACATAGGCCGAGCATTCAAACAACAGGTGGGGAACTGACTCTGTCCTAGTCTCACAAAAGGGGCAGAAGAGGATTGTCTGTGCCGGGACCTTCCACCTAGAAGTCAGATTCCCAACTGGAAGTAGGCCTACTCTAAATTTGAAGTATAGAGCCCTGTCCTAGGGTTTTAAGATAATGTCCAGATATGGCTCGCAGAAGTGCACCTACTTAACCAAAAGGAAATCCACAGTGGTCCTACACAAATTAGCATTACTGTTTCTGCCATCAATCACCCAACTCCAGTATAACTTCTTCAAAGCTGACTTGGGCGGGGCAGTTCTAGTATTCCAAGCGTCTTCAAGGCCCAGGTCTGCAAGAAGGCGCTTGACTTCCCTTAACCAGCGAACTTTAGACCAGCCAGGCGTTGATAGAACCTCTTTTAAACCTTCTGCATAGCTGAACATTTCTGGGACTCTCCAGATACGCGCCCACAAGAGAAGAGGACGCTGCCTCGCCTGGTCACTAATGGACCGAGTACCCATATCTAGGAGGAGTGGTAGAGTTGGCGTACTGTAGGGGAGCCCCATAAAGTTCTTATGAAATTTGTTTTCTGAGCAGGACAGCTGGTCCACATTCTGTACACCCCAGAGTTCTGCCCCATAAAGAGCTGCACTGACACCTCTTGCCCTACAGATGTCAAGTACCGGTGCAATGGGTTTGAGGGATGAGGCACGCTGTTCGTTAAGGAGGGCCCCCACCAACCTCTTCAGTACATTCACCTAGAACCTCACTTGCTACCTTTCGAGGTAAGAATTCAATTTAAGCTTGCCTACCTAATCTTCATGTACCTTCGACTTCGCCTACATCAGTTCTTCCCTAAAATATCAGGTGGTTTTACAAAAACTTAGTACTAAAGAAGTTCAAGTCGACTCGGCTGCGACTGAAATGTTCACATTGATTGTACCCTCTCTGGAATCTTTCCCATATCTTCATCATGTTCTCTGTATTTCGAGGTCATAATTTCTTGATGGTTATCTGTAAAGAGGACCAACACCCCAGGGGAAAGGATGAGCTATATACAAATGAGATAACGATCTCCTAAAATGATTTCAACAAAAGCATTCACTTCAGTAACCAATGGCTTCTTTAACCCCTTCTGTGCGGGGCTGTTTCCCCCGCTGTGCTGGGGGCCGCGTACAGCGCCCCGGTGCTCATGACGAGGTCAGCTCGTTATGAGCTTCGGCGCTCCGGTGCTCATGACGAGCTGAGCTCGTCATGGCCACACCCGTTCCAATGGAGCATTCAGCACAGCAGGGAAATCAGCCCAGCGTGCGAGCGTTTCACGGAATGGGCGCGGTCATGACGAGCTCAGCTCGTCATGAACACCAGAGCGCCGTAGCTCATGACGACCTGACCTCGTCATGAGCACCCAAGGTGTTAAACCAAGACAATTCCTGCTATTTCTACTGGCAAAGGCAAGTTAGACAGGTATTTAGCAAGAGCCAACCGTTCATCTTGCTGTTCTTCTAGTAGGAGAGCCTCTTCTGCGGCCTCTCTTCTGGTTTTCTCCTCCTCCAGTTTCTCAGCCAGCTGGGACACTTCTTGTTGAGATAATTCATAATTTTGTTCAATCTCTACAAGTCTAGAATAAGAAGAAACATTAGACTGATTATTCAGCAACAAACAACTGTTTGACTGTTGTTTCTGATACTAAAGTGTGTTTTACAACATGCAGATTGGCACCGCACACCCCAAAAGGGACCACACTTGTGATTTCATGAAGATTTTCGTTAGGATCAGTTTTACCCACATGAGCGGCACTAATTATGCTAGGCACTGAAGGATGGAATATTAATGGAGCTCTACATGTATTAGAAACTTCAACAGGCAGCATAAAGATAATTTGCAGAGCTGTTTTACCAGCCTCCCAGTCTTTGATCATGTGCATACTGATATTGCGATGAATGCACAAATCATTGCACAGCGTTGGTCAATGCCCAGGTAATGTTCAAGCTGAAGCAATGATGTTGTAATGTATTTCAGTTAGTTAAGCAATTCAAAACTTTGTTTTGTAGCACTTTACATCTAGTAACATTGGAGTATCTAAAAATACAATACTGTAAATCCTGCTCTATCTTCAATAGACTCCCTTTTCTTCCCCATTCATCACCATCGTACAATTATAGGACAAACTTGCCCAGCTAACCATCCTATGTAGTATTAATGATTATCCTCTCTCCACTTCTGGAGTGGGGAAGACTAGGTACAAAAGTCAGGATAACAGAGGGGTTAAACAATGTAGCGTCTCACGATTATGGAAAATAAAACATGGATCTCTTAAAGAGCGAGCCTTAAGCCCACCTATCTTTTGCGTAGGTACTTGCGATTTTTGTCAGCGTCATATGTTCAATGTCAAAAGATCTAATAGGCTGCAAAGACGTGTGCCTTAAAGAGGCAGGAAAAACCAGATCTCAATTGATAGGATGCTAAATCATAATCCAGTCAATATTTTCTAAATACCTAATTTTGATTAGGAAAAATACCTTCAGTGTTAGTAAGATAGGAACCGAATCCTAAGAGGGAATTCTTTCTGTCACCCCCCAGTATAACCAATCAGTTAGAGGGGTCATGAATAATTATTTAAAAAAAACTAAAAACACATCTAAATAGTCGTAAAAGAAGGTAAGGTGATTATCTTGCAGGTACCGCTTTCGCAACATGTGTCGTTCTTAATAGAAGATTCATCAACAATAGGACCCAAATTTTTAAAATATGTGAGACTTATATAGCCTGATCCTCCGTATTGTCAGTATTCAAGAAGCCATGATAAGTTCCATCGTAATAACTCTAATATCCGTCAACATGCCATGTCAGTTCTCCAGCGGTATTGGAGAACTAGAGAATCTTATATTAAGAACGACACATGTTGCGAAAGCGGTGCCTGCAAGAGAATAGTGCGCAACACGCTAGAAGGAAGACTTGAGGAAGCCCGATACAATATGGCTCTCTGGGAATGATAAAGTTTATTCTGACAAAGAACATTGATGGAGAAAGAGGATAAAAGTGATTACATGTGACGTGCGCTGGTGTTTTTGTTTTTGGTATTGTGACATTCTGCTGCAATCTTTGTGGGCGGGAGGTCTTTGTTGATGCTTTAGATGGATGTGCATCAAACGCCAAGGCTGCACTCAATATTGAATGTGTTGAACATAATAAGTGGTTAAAGTGGATACAATAAGAGTATGCTAATTGATGTGCAGATCATTCTATAGCAAATCCACCCTTCTTTGTGTTTTGTAGAAGGTGAGGTGATGTTAAGGGGCCCAGTAGCAAAAGTAAAGTAATTTGTTCTTATTCTAATATTTAGTTAGGAACTTTCCGGGTGAAAATGGTGCTGCAATATTTGACTCAAACAAGACTTCATTTACATACATGTCTGAAACACTGCTTCAAGTTTTTCTGTAGTAGGGTTGGATGGAAAACCGTTCAACCCTTGCATCAACAGCTGCATGATTAAAAAAAACGATTCAGGTCCAAGGAAGTTGCTGCTAGGCATCAGAATTGCCCATTAAAGTAACCCTCATAACCAGAGTAAATATGCTAAGAAAAACAGTGGTTTTGTCGGGGATACCAACTGATTTGTGATAGGTACTTAATCCTTTAAAAACAATATGTTTCAGTCATATACCAAAGTAACACACTAAAAGGAGAAACAATTTCTGCCAAAACAACTAAATTCCTTTACTTGGTATTTATGTGTATATACAAATCAATAAACAGCTGTCAAAGACATAAAACACACATACGGTGCATGAGCCAATGGCTGTGTAGTATAAGTAGTGACTTTTTGTGATATGTGACAAAATGCTGTACAGGGGTGACAAACAACATATATCACACACTACAACACTAGCTAAATGTGAGCCCACAATTCATTGCATATATCCCTACAGAAGATACGAATCTCAGTTCAAGTCAGGGAATTGCGTGGACTCATAGATACAACGTCGAGGTTTCGACCCTAAATGTTTGTGCTGGATAATATGCATCAGAGGCGGGTCTTCATCAGACAGGGGGAGGGTGACAGCCTGCAGGATAATGATTAAATCAATGAGGGTTGTGCATACTAAGACTGGAATAGGTAAGAGGTGCGTATTCAACTTCATGCTTACCAAATGACTTGAGGTCATGAAAAGGTGCGCATCCAACTTTGTAGCAATTTCAGGGTGGTGTCAGCCGACACCTTGCAACTCACGTCCATAGATAGTTGTCTGGAATTCATACAGAGTGTTATAATGTTGTGGTAAAGTATATGTAAAAAAGAAATTTGACTAAACAGGTATGTAAGTAACAGAACTGTGCCTATTGCCACCACACACAGTCCACGACTATTGCCTTGTGATGCATATACTGTACCACAACATTATAACACTCTATTAATTCCAGACCACTATCTATGGAAGTGAGTTGGAGGTGTCGGTTGACACCTTCCTGAAAAGTGCTACAAAGTTGGACGCGCACCTTTTCATGACCTCAAGTCGTTTGGTAAGCAAAGACCATGAGGAGCATACACACAGGAGCCCCCACCGAGCCATGCCCGCCGCACAACTACCACAGAGACGCAGTCGCTATAGCACTCGAACTACGACACACTATCAACTCCACCCTCGAAACAGGCATGTTCCATGAAGACTGGAAACGCGCAGTCAAGCCCCTTCTCAAGAAGCCCTCCGCAGACCCAACAGACCTCAAGAACTACAGACCCATCTCTCTCCTCCCTTCGCAGCCATAGTCACCAAAAAGATAGTCAACAACCAGCTTACAAACTTCCACGAATCCAACTCGATCCTGACAACTCCCATCCGTATTCTGAAGCGAACACAGTATGAGACCACTCTCTTAGTCTTCACGGACGACATCCGCACCCTCCTCGACCAAGGCCACACAACTGCCCTCCTCCTACTAGACATCTTAGCAGCCTTCGACACCGTTTCCCACCGCACACTAAAAGCAAGACTTCACGATGCCGGCATACAGGGTACTGCCCTACACTGGATCCGCTTCTTCCTCACCGGGCAAACTCAAAGTATCGAACACCTCGCCATTAGGGAAGTGATGGAGCTGTACAAGAGGTAGTGATGTACATGTGATTTGTATCTAATTAAGATAATACTCGAACAGATAAAGGCAGCCAGGAAGGCGGGTGAACGTGTGTAACTCTGCAGCTCTACATGCCAAGAACAGATGCATACTGGTAAGTAGCATTTTCCGTTCGAGGCATATGAGCTGCAGATTACACACTATGCATAGATGGTATAGCAGTACCCACACCTTGCGGCGACTACCTGTATCTGTTGCAGTTGTTTTAAACAGTGTTTTTAGTACAGCCTGGCCCACAGTGGCTTGTTGTTTAGTTTGCACATCTACACAATAATGCTTTGTGAATGTGTGCAGTGTAAGCCAATTAGCTGTTCTGCATATGTCATCTAAGGGGATGTTCCCTAAAAATGCCATTGAAGCCCCTATCTTTCTTGTTGAGTGGGCTTTTGGAGGAATAGTTAATGGGGGTTTTGTTTTTTGGTAACAAATTTGTATGCATTTAACAATCCATCTGCCGATCCCTGATTTTGATATAGGGTTGCCTTTATGTGGCGGTGAAAAAGACACAAAAAGTTGTTTTGTTTTAGGAAACGATTGTGTCCTTTCGATATAGTACAGCAGTGCTCTTTTGACGTCCAAGGTGTGTAGAGCTCTTTTTGCGACTGTTTGAGGCTGTGTTAAGAATACGGGCAGCACAACAGATTGATTTAGATGGAATGGTGAAATGACTTTAGGAAGGAATTTAGAATTAGTACGAAGAACCACTTTGTAATGATGCATTTGCAAAAAGGGTTTTTGAATGGTAAATGCTTGTAGATCACTAACCCTTCTAAGAGAAGTAATTGCTACCAGGAAAGCTACTTTCCAAGTTAGGAATTGCAATTCACATTTATGTAATGGTTCGAAGGGAGGACCCATTAACCTTGTAGGAACAATGTTCAGGTTCCACACTGGTGCTGGTGGCGTTCTGGGAGGAATGATTCTTTTGAGTCCTTCCATGAAAGCTTTACTAGCTGGTACTCTAAAAAGAAATAGATGTTGTCTATTTTGTAAGTATGCTGCAATGGCAGACAGGTGTAGCCTGATAGACGTATAGGCTAGGTTACACTTTTGAAGGTGTAATAGATATCCAATGATGTGTTGGATAGACACGTCTAGGGGATCTATTTGGTTGTGTTGGCAGTATATGACAAAGCGTTTCCATTAAGCAGCATAACATGCTCTGGTAGTAGGACGTCTGCTTCTTTAATGATGTTCATGCATTCTGGAGGAAGGTTGAGGTAACCAAACTCTATGACCTCAGGAGCCAGATCGCTAGGTTGAGCTGAGCTGGGTCCGGGTGTCTGATCCCTCCATGGTTCTGTGTTAATAGGCGTGGAGATAGATTTAACCTTTGATGTGGTACTACAGACATTTGCAGCAGCGTGGTGTACCACGGTTGTCTGGCCCAAGTTGAAGCGACTAGAATGAGCGTCAGGAAATGTTGTTGTAATGTGCGCGCCACTAACGGAATTAGTGGGAGAGGAGGAAAAGCGTACGCAAATAGTTTTGACCAGATCATCCCTATTACTTTGCCTTTGGACAATGGGTGTGGGTAGCTGGCAGCAAAGTTTGGGTATTTTGCGTTCTCGTGGGTGGCAAAGAGGTCTATCTGAGGTTGTCCCCACCTTTGGAAGAACGGAAGGAGAACTTGCGGATGAAGTTCCCACTCATGGATCTGCTGTGTTTGTCGACTTAGCAGATCTGCTGTAGTATTTTGTACTCCTGGGAAATGTTGGGCTAAGAGGAAGATCTATAGCGGTATAGCCAATCTCCATATCTGCTATGCTAACAGAGAGCTGCAGAGAGTGTGTCCCCCCCTTGTTTGTTTATGTAGTACATAGCTGTCATTATCTGTGCGGACTAAGACAGCCTTGCCTGACACTTGAGTTTGAAATGCTTTTAGAGCTAGAAACACAGCTAGCAACTCCAAATGATTGATGTGGAGTAACTATTGCTGCGGTGTCCACCTGCCTTGCATGGTGTGATGCAGTTGATGGGCTCCCCAGCCGGAGAGCAATGCGTCCGCTGTTGGGACTATTTGAGGAACTGGCTCTAGAAACGGTCGTCCTTTGGAAAGATTTTTGGTGTTCGACCATTGCATGGAACGATGACTCCAACCATCTACCAACACTAGGTCTGTTAATTGACCTAGAGTCTGGTTCCATTGGCGTGCTAGGCACTCTTGAAGTGGACGCATTTGCAGTCTTGCGTGAGGTACTACAGATATGCAAGAGCCATCAATCCTCTGAGCTGCATGAACACTCTAGCTGGTAGTGAGTGTTGTGGTTTGAATTTTGTTACGAGAGTTTGTACACTTGTTATCCTGGCTGGAGAGGGATAAGCTAGTGTTATTTGGGTGTTTATTGTAGCGCCGAGATACTGTTGTATGAGCGTGGGTTGCAGATGCGATTTGACGTGATTTACCTCTAATCCCAAATTATTTAAGCAGTTGAATAGTAGCCTGCGTGTGTTGCACACATTGTCTGTATGAGCTGGCTTTTATGAGACAGTCGTCCAGATATGGGAAGACGGGAATGTGCTGTCTACTTAGGTGTGCTGCTACTACTGCTAGTCATTTGGTAAACACCCTTGGCGCTGTTGTGACTTCGAATGGGAGCACTTTGAACTGGTAGTGTTGTCCGTCTAGCACAAATCTAAGATATTTTCTGTGTGCTGTGTGGATGATTATATGGAAGTAGGCGTCCTTAAGATCTAGAGTGACAAGGAAGTCGTTTAATACCAGTAATGGGAGGACCTGTTGTAGTGTGACCATATGAAAATGATCCGACTATATGTAAAGGTTTAAAGGTCTGAGGTCTAGGATGGGTCTTAGAGATCCGTCCTTCTTTGGTATTAGGAAATATAGGGAATGTACTCCTTTGTTTTTCTGATGCTCTGGAACTATTTCTATTGCATTTTTCTGCAGGAGGGATATTACCTCCTGTCTGTGCAATGTTAAATGTTCCTGTGACAATGGACGCTGCTTGGGTGGTATGTTTCGGGGGATAGATGTTAGTTCCAGACAATAACCTGACTGAATTATTTGAAGCACCCACCTGTCTGATGTGATGTTTTCTCAGGCTGGCAGGTCCTGTTGGAGTCTTCCCCCGACAGGAGTGGAATGGGGCGTGGGAAGGGGAAGGGAGTCATTGGACAGGGGTAGAGGCAGAGCGCGAGTTGTTATTTTTGCCTCTGCCTTTGTTATTGTTACCCCTGTACCCACGCCTTTGGTAGCCTTTACTGTAGGTAGACTTTGTAGGGGCTTTGTACGAGGTAGAAGCTGTGTCTGAAGTATATCCCCTGGTGGCACCTCGATAGGATGAGCGACGAAATGAACGTCTGGGAGTCTGCGACTGCAAGGCTCCCATAGATTTGGCGGTGTCTGTATCTTTTTTCATTTTCTCTAATGATGCATCTACCTCTGGTTCAAATAGGTGTTGTTCGTCAAAGGGTTGGTTAAGAATGGCGTTTTGTACCTCAGGCATGAACCCTGATATGCGTAGCCAGGTGTGTCTGCGTAGCAAAACGCTGGTGTTAACTGCTCTAGAGGCCGTGTCTGCTGCATCAAAGGCACACCTAATAGAGGTTTTTGTGATATTCTTCCCCTCTTGGATGAGCTCGTTTGCTCTATCCTTGTACTTATCAGGGAGGTGCCTCATCAGTAACTCTAGCTCATTGTAATGTGCTCTGTCATATCTGGCTAGCAGTGCCTGTGTATTGGCGATACGCCACATGTTTGCTGCTTGAGACGTTGTACTTTTGCGTGATGCGTCAAGTAGCTTAGACTCCTTATCTGGTGGTGGAGCTTCACCCGATGTTTGTGAGTTAGCTCTCTTGCGTGCGTTGGAAACTACAAGTGAGTCTAGTGGTACTGGGCCTTTAATATCTGCTGGGTCTGAAGGGGAAGCTTTATTTTTTTTCTCTATCCGAGGGTTGATGACCCGAGTTCTGACTGGGTCTTTGAAGACTTCAGGGGCATGCTTGATCACTCCTTTAAGCATGGGTAAAATGGATGAAGACCTTTGTGCATTATCGAATGTATCCATCAGGAAGTCTTCCTCAACAGGGTCTGTATAAATTTATTTATTTATTTATTTAAAACATTTATAGAGCGCAACTGTCGCCTGGCAGGCATCCTGGCGCTAGAGTAGCTTACTCCTAAGATAGAAAAACAGTGGGAGAACGATAACTGGTGAGGGGGGAAGCTAGGGGAAAAGCCAAGTTTTTATTAGTTTTCGAAACGGAAGGAGCTGTGAAGTGTGGCGAATGTCAGCAGGCAGACTGTTCCAGAGCTTTGCAGCCGCCACTCGGAATGATCTTCCTCCAATCCTGGCTCTCTTGAATCTGGGCACTATTACAAGTCGAGCGGTAGCGGATCGAAGGGCTCTGGTAGGGGTGTACCAGCTGAACAGCCGTTGTAAGGGGATAGGTCCTAGCCCGTGGAGTGCCTTAAAGACCAGACACAGAGACTTGAAGGCAATTCGTTGCTTCAGGGGAAGCCAGTGCAGCTCGGCTAGGGCAGCAGTGGTTGAGGCTCTCCTAGGCCATCCAAGTGCCAGTTTCGCTGCTGCTGATTGGACCCGTTGGAGACGGTCCAGCAGTACCAAGGGGGAGTCCAGCAAGAGAGCATTGCAATAGTCGATACGACTCAGGATGGTGCACCTGACTATCTGTGCTCTGGCGGAAAGTGGAAGTAGTGGCAGAATTTTACGCAGTGATCTCAAAAGAGCAGAGCAGGTGGCAACTGTTCTCGAGACCTGTGTTTCCATGCTCAGCTTATTATTCAGCATGACGCCCAAATTCCGCACACTGGCCACAGGTGACGGGTTGTCCGAATTTTCCGGAAGCCAGAAATCCGCAGGCAGGGGACGAGGTATGCGGCTGGCTGGGCAGAACAGAACCTCGGTCTTAGAGGAGTTAAATGTTTGCCCATGATAATGTGCAGCCCTGTGAATTAATTCATTAAACCCAATAGTGTCTTCTGAGAGATAGCCATGTCCTTCTTTGAATGTGGAGCTGGAGCTGGTGTGTCCAGTGGTCTCTTTTTTGGAGCCAAAATTAGGTGTCCAGTGATTGGGTCCTTGGCCAGAGTCTTGAGCGTTGTCTGTATAGGATAAATCCACTGCTGGGGATTGATCTTTTGGTGCAGAGGAAGTCTTGTGCACCGAGATGGCTTGTTTTGGCTTCTTGGCAACGTCTTTCACCGGGGAGGCAGCAGTCTTTCGGCTCCTAAGCTTTTTTCGGTTCAGAGTGTTTTTTCGGTTCCGGTATGGTTTTTCAATAGGACGACTTTTTTGGATCCGATGATTTTATCGGTTCCGGTGGTGTTTTGGAACCGGAAGCGGGTTTGCTTGGATCCGCCCGGGGTTTCGGTGCCGAAGGGGTAGTAGTGTGCTTCGGTGCCGATGTTTTGGATGTCGAGGCTGTTGTCTTTTTCGGTGCCGGTATATGTGCGCCGGCACCGTGTGAAGGTCGACTCTAGCTAGAGTGCCCTGTATGCTTGGTTTGCTTCTTAGCCGAGCCCGAAGGTGGGGCAGTAGAAGCAGTTTGACGGTGTGCACCCGAGCTGGAGGGCGAGGGTGTGACCGGGGCCTTCTGTGTCGAGGAGGGGTCGGGGTCGACGGTCTTACTTACGACCCGCTGCGCTGGAGTGATGTCCTAGACTTCGGAATCTCCCGCTTCGGAGCTGCTGTCGACGTCGTGCTGTTCTGGGACGTTGACTCCTTCCTCGAAGATGTCATCCGGAATCAGAGCAGAAGATCTTTGAGCCATTGTTCTACTCACTCTTCGGTCCTCGATAGTCTTTTTGGAGCGGAAAGAGGCACAAGCTGAGCAGTCTTTCGCCTTGTGCTCCGGAGAGATACAGAGGTTACACACCTCATGAAGGTCGGTGTGGGGAAACTTCGACCCACATTGAGGACACTTTTTGAATGGCGTCCTTCCCATGAGCTGGAGTCGAGGCCTAGGTCGCCCGAAGGCCGTCGACGACGACCGAAATCGAGAACCTCGATGTGTGAAGAATCGCGTCGACTGGATAGAGTTCGAAACTACGTTTTGTAGTTTGGTGAGGATTGCGCGCCGAAGGAAATCAGTTCCAACAAGGAGCGCTGGAAACCCATCCAAGCCCGGTGGCGGAAAAAATCTGGGGATGGAGCTGATGCCCATGCGCAGTATCATCCTAAGGAGGAGTCACCTATCCTGTGACTCCCAAAGACTTTTCAACAACAAAACAAACTGCAAACATCCGGGCCCAACACTAGGTGGCTATCTATGCATAGTGTGTAATCTGCAGCTCATATGCCTCGAACAGATATTTATACTTATGATCTACATCTAGCTTCGATACCATCTTCAATAAACAATCACCAACATTGATCTGCACCTCGGCTACTGGACATCTTTACCCTTACAATAGGAACCAAGGCACCAACACTACACCCACCACCAGCAACACCGACCAGCCTACCATCACCACCTGAAAAAGAGAGATAAAGAAAAGGCAACAGAGTCAAGAGACAGAGGTGGAGGGCCAAGGACAACAGCTAGAACTGTTAGGCCAAGCTCCCAGTCGCAGAAGTAGCCAAGGCAGAGGACTTCCACCAACAGCTGATACGTTCTAGTTAGTTGGAGATTGCACTCGAACAAAACCATAGAAATTCGGCCGTTATAGTTAGTAGACCTTACTATGACTCGCGCCCCTGCAACGCACTGCTGATGACGTCACATATTACATCACTCATGACATGCTCAGTGACATCACTGATGACATCTCAAAGGACATCACTGATATCATCCAGTGAATATGCGTTTCTGTAAAGTATAAAAATATGTTTTATATATTTATATGCCAAGATGTATTGTGGTATGAGTGGGTGAATGAGAGTCTGAATGGATGATTTAGTAGGTGTGCGACTATCAGTGAGTGATTAAATGTGTCTTACTGAATGCATAGGTTAGTGACTAAAGTATGTGAATGTCCTTATTAATCTGTTAGTTGGTGTGTTAGCGGCTGCACGGCTTTGTGAGTAGCTACATGAGTGTCTATATGGGTAATTTATTGGTTGTCTGAGTATCTGAATGGATGTCTGAGTGTCTTTGTGGGTGGGGGGGTGACTGTGCATAGATATGGGAGGGGTTGTTAGACTGGGTGTATGGGTTCAAGAGTGCATTTGGAAACAACTGTATGGGTGGGTGAGCGTGTGTATGGGTGTGTTGGTGAGTGAATGGATATCTCAGTGGTGCATGTTTGATTAACTACATATGTTTTAGAGCAGTATATGTGAGTGTTGGAGTATATAAATGACTATATGTGAGAGTGAGTGATTGCAAGAATATCTGCATGGATGAGTGTGCGTTTCTATGTGTGATTGTTTAAGAGAGTAAGTATGTATTAGTATCTGTATAAATAAGTCTGGTTGTGTGTATGACTGTATAAGCAAGGAAATAGGTGTGTGACTTTTCTTTGCATGACTGACCAGGTGTATGAGTAACTCTTTGGGTGAGTGGCAGTGTATGTCTATATAGGTGTATGAGTGGATATATCAGTGGCTGTATAGATGAATGACTGTGTGTATGAGTGACTGAATGGGTTAGTGGGTGGATGTGTGTGTAGACGTATGAATCATTGAGCAGGTATGAACTAACTGCTATTGCTCTATCTATGGTTTGGATATTGGTGGTCTGTATTTTAGAGTGGTTGTATGAAAGGTTTTATTAGGGTATGAGGAGGTGCATAAGAAGATCACATGGATGATGTCATCCGTGATGCCATTTGAGATGTAATCAGTGATGTCACGGAGCATGTTATGAGTGATGAAAAGTGACGTCATCAGCAGTGCATGGAGGGTGCGCGAGTTATAATTGGGTCTACTAACTATAACGGCCGAATTTCTAGGATTTTGTACGAGTGAAATTTCCAACTAACTATAACGTCCCTGAAGCCAATGGTTTTTCAGTGAATTTCTAAGGTTTTTTAAATGCTAATTTCTAACTACAACGTCCCTGAAACCTACGTTTTTTCCGTGAATTTCAAAGGTTTTTTAAATGAAAATTTCTAACTATAACGTCCCTGAAACCTATGGTGTTTTCATTGAATTTCCAAGGTTTTTTAATTGCTAATTTCTAACTATGCCTACAAATGTAGGACATGTGAAGAAAGAGGTAGAATAGCGCAGAAAGAAGCAAGACAAATGCAGAAAGAGGCAACAGAAGTCCAGAAATACGTAGAAAATTGCAGGAAGAAAAAGAGATGTGCAGAAAGAACAAGCAGTTGAGCCGAAAGTACTCCTGTGCCCCCTACTTCTTGCTGATGGGTACTGGTGGTAACTGACTCACACTAACCAGGCCTAAAGCCAGTGCTATGCTAAAAGACACTTAGAATACAGTGAAAATTCCTACATACACTAGGGAACACTATGCATTGGGATACCCCTGTGATTAGCATGAATTCCTCTGTAGTTGCCATGAGTTAATGCCTGGGTCATTGCATGAGTACATGAGTAGTGACTGGATGATAAGAGTGCTACAAGGAGAGTGTATGGTGACTTTATAAGTACTTTTGGCGCAGTGATTGGATAAGCACATAGGATTGGCTGGGTCATTGGAGGACTGCATAGATAGTACTAGGGAGATTACTGGACTGCATAGGTAGTCCTCAAGGTATTGCAGCAGTGCAAGTGTTAGTGACTGGGTACTGAGTGGATAATTAGAGTACTGCTAGGAGAGTGCGTGGTGCATGTATAAGTGCTTGGGTATTGGAGGAGTGTTTGGATGAGTACATGGTGGTGGCTGGGTGACTGGAGGAGTGCACGGGGAGTGACAGGGTGATTGCTGGACTGTCTGGGTACTACCAGGGAAATAGACGGAGCGAATGAGAAGTGTGTAGGTGGTTAGAGGACTGCAATGGTAGTACACAGGGATTGTAGCAGAGCATGTGTTATTGCCTGGATCATTGCATGACTATATGGGTAGTGACTGGATGAGTAGAGACTGCAAGGAGAGTGCTTGGTGAACTTATAAGTGCTTGAGTTTTGGTGCAGTGATTGGATACGGACATAGGACTGGCTGGGTGATTGGAGGACTGCATAGATAGTACCAGGGAGATGACTGGACTGCATAGGTAGTCCTCAATGGATTGCAGTAATGCATGTGTTATTGACTGGGCCATTGCATGAGTACATGGATAGTAACTGGATGATTAGAGTGCAGCAAGGACAGTGCATGGTGATTTTATAACTGCTTGGGTTTTGGGGGAGTGATGGGATAAGTACATAGTGTTGGCTGGGTGATTAGAGGAGTGCATGGGTAGTTACTGTAAGCAAGTGGCTCTATATATACAGCACCAAAGTAAGGAACAGTGTGCACAAAGTCCACAGTTCCCAGAGGTATGGCAGAGGTTAAAGTTAGATATAACCTTACTCTCTAAACTGGTAGCTTGGTCGAGCAGTAAGGCAGTATCAGAGGACAGGGTAAAGCATTTGTTGTACACACTCAATCAGCAAATGGTCTCACACACCAAATAACTGAACTCTATGCCAATTGTTTTGTATATAAAAATATATAGTTGTTTATTTTGGAACCACAAGTAGGTATCATAAATACTTTCTCAGAATGAGATGTTACAATTGAATAATTTCAAATAGCAATAGACTCTTAACAGCAACAATATAACATTGAGCTCAATGTGAAGTTTTAAGTAAATGCAATAAAATCAATTAACAAATGTTTTTCTTACTCAGGGCTGGATCCTGGATTCAGTCCAGGTGCATTTCCTATAAACCGTTGAAAGAAATCGTTTTTGTTACACAGGCAAATTTTAAGGAATATTTGTATGTTTTGAAAATGACACCTAGAAGAAATTCTGGCAAAACCAGGCAATGTTATCCTATGGGAGCAAATCAGGTTATCGGAAAATCACGATTGTAATTACTTTTGAAGGTCAGTGCTGGGCACAAAGATCCAGCACTAGGGTCTCTCCTGATAGCAGGTGAGTAATTTTATTTTTGTTGCTCTGACAATTTTTAAGGAATATTTCAGAGTTGCAAAACTCAACACTATGATGAAATTCTAAGTGAAACCCAGCTAATGCTACCCTGTGGAGAAAATCAAGTTATCAGTCTTTGGGTAAGTACTCGGCTGGCAGAGTTAAGGTTCTGGGCGTGGACTCAGGGGTCTCCCAGGGTCAGGTAAGTACCGGTGTTACAACCTCAGCGACACAGGGGCAGCTGGGTGCAGTGTGAGTAGGCCCAATGTTATCCTATGGAGGAAAAGAGGCCTTTGGTTGGTGGCTGCTAACAGGCAGGCGACGCAGCTGTGGGAGCTGGGCTCCTAGTCACTTACACAGGGCAAGTTGGGAAGTAGGAAAGGACAGATGCTGCACTCCGGGTGGCACTCGGGAGGCTGGGTGCAATCTGCTTTTGGGCCGACGGGCGCCCAATGTATTTCATTGGGAAAGCTGGTAGTTGAACAAAGGCTGCAGGCTCGGGGATGGAGATTCTTCAGGTGCGATCACCACTAAGATAGTTAAGTTGGGAAACTGTAGGTTAGGTAGCCACCAAGGAGTTGGGCACAGGGGGCCCGGTGGGGCGCCGGGAGCAGGGGTGTCTTTGGGTGTCGGGAAATCTTACCCTCAGCTGGTCGTGGTCGGAGGGGTCTCTTGTTGTGAGGCGTCATCAGGAGCGTCAAGGAGGGTCCTTGGGTGCCGGATTCTTGGTCACAGTCGCCGGGGGGACGTCCTCATGGTCTTTGTTCACTCAGGCACAGGCCGGGCTCGGCGGGTGCAAAGTGTGCTGGATTCGCGGTTCATGGCTGGCACCAGGGGTTGTTGCTGTTTGAGCAGAACCACTGCTTGTGGAAGTCCCAGTCTTTAGATGAGCAAGGCAGTCAGGTCCTCCGAGGTTTTCGAGGTTGCTGACCACTGGAGACGCCGGGATTTAGCAGGTGCAGGTTCAAGGATCGATAGGCCTGTAGGGCTGGGGCTAAGTCAGCCAACTCTTGTTAGCAGCTGCACCTTAGGTCTTCTTGCTTCTTGTTGTTGTTTCAAAATCGGGATCTGAGGAAGGAAGGTTCAGGGTGCCCCTAAATACTAAATTACAGTTACAGGTAGGTTAAGGTCTGGGGTGAGTACACCCCCTATCCTGCCACTCTCCAGTGGGAGGGGACAGGAGCCTAGCTCTGATTGGGTAGGGCTCCCCATTCTCAAAATGGCAAGTGCCCGGAGTTGTGCTTTACCTTGCCTCCCCCACCTGAGGTGTGGGGTTGGCAGAGGCTGACACACTCCTTTCCTCTCTTTGTTTTCCCGCTTGTCTTCCCGCCAGAGTGGGGCTCAGATCCGGTGGGGGCCAGTTGCTGAGTACAGCAAGTGGTCCGGAGAAGCGCACAAAGGCGGCTGCCTTTGAAGCTCCCCCGCCCATCCTGGGGGTTGGGGGCTAGCACCTCGCCCCAGGATGTGCATTGTTGCAGGCCAACGAGAGTGGATGCCTCTCTACCCAGGGGTCCAGCAACATATCTGCTGGGTGGCAGTCTAGGCAGCCTCTGAGTCAGGACACAGGTTGGGGGATAGGTTCAGGGGGCAACTCTAAGTTGCCCTCTGGCGTGCACTGTATATTAAACCCCACACTGGCATCAGTGTGGGTTTAATGTACTGAGTAGTTTGATACCAAACTTCTCCGTCTTTAGTGTAGCCATCATGGTGCTGTGGAGTTCTTGATGACGACCTCCCAGCACCATATGCAGTGGTACCTTAATGGCAGCACTGCACTTACAGTCCCCAGGATAGACCTGGGTACTGTAGGGGTACAGGGCTCATGCCCTTGTACCCACACCACTGGCATAGGGCACCCAGCTAGAGGGGTGACTGTGGTATGCCAGGGCAGTGTGTTGTGGGCATGACACACATAGACTCTGTGGTTTGTTCTGCACGAAGACACTCAGCCTGCAAAGGCAGTGTGTGTGTGTCAGGGTACAGGGCCTCTAAGGGTGGCACAATAAGTGCTGCAGCCCTTAGGGGCCTTCTCTAGTCACACTGCCCTGGGTACCATTTACCAGGGGCTGACATTTGGCCAGAGATGCCAATTTGGTTTTGATTTCAATACAGTTTTAGGGAAGGAACACAGGCCCTGGGCACCTGATTGGCAGGAGCCAAGGGCACACTCAGTCAAAGTACATAAGCAATTCATCAAAAAGTGGGGGCATACCATGAAAGGAAGATGACACTTGCTCACAGTGACAGAGGGATTTCTGGAGTGCATGGGTACTACCTGGGTAATTGGAGGAGTGAATCAGTAGAGTGTAGGTGGTTAAAGGTATGCATGAGAAGTGTTTAGGGGATTGTAGCAGTACATGTGTTAGTGCCTAGGCCATTCTATGACTACATGGGTACTTCCTAGAAGATTAGAGTACTACAAGGAGAGTGCATGGTGAATTTATAAGTGCTTGGGGTTTGGTGGAGAAATTGGATAAGTACATGGTGCTGGCTGGGTGGTTGAAGGAGTGCATGGGTACTGACAGGGCGATGGCTGGACTGCATGAGTAGTGCTCAGGGTATTGTGCAGTGCATGTGTTAGTGCATGAGTCATTGCATGAGTGCATGGGTACTAACTAACTAGTTACTTACCTTTGGTAACGCTTTTTCTGGTGGATACAGTATCTGCCTGTGGATTTCTCACCTTGTGAATATCCCCTGAGCCAGCAACATTCGGAAAATTCTTTTGTAGCTACTCACGCCGACATGGACGTCACAGAAGCACGGCATCGCCCGCGGCTCCGCTGACGTCACTGAATCGATAATAGGACTCCGTCGGCGTGATGACATCAGTTCCACCCTTTTTTATGTGCCCTCGAGGCACACGGACGGACCGATAACAGTAGATATACATACAGCGAACACAGTACAAAATATCCAAGGTAACACACACAGTGTGAAGACAATTTAAGAAAGCAAATGGAATAATACACTTCCTTTAAAGGCAACAATATAAACATAAAAACATTGCCATCAATATAGGTATACAAGGGTGGACATCGGGGAGGCGGGTGGGCATGTGAGGAATCCATAGGCAGATACTGTATCCACCAGAAGGAATAGGCTACTTACCAGTATGCATCTGTTCTTGGCGTGCAAAGCTGCAGAATGTAAAGAACAGCTTGGCCAACTGCAGCTTGCTGCTTTGCTTGGACATCAACACAAAAGTGTTTAGTGAAGGTATGTGGTGTAGACCATGTAGCTGCCTTACATATGTCCTCTAATGGTAGATTTCCTAGGAAGGCCATAGAGGCTCCTAGCTTGCGAGTAGAATGCGCTCTAGGAGGAACTGTTAGTGTACGTTTAGCTTTAGCATAGCATATTTGTATACACTTTACAATCCACCTCGCAATCCCACCTTTGGAGATGGGGTTGCCTTTATGAGGAGAGAAAGCTACAAACAGTTGTTTTGTCTTCCTAAAGGATTTTGTTCTATCTACGTAGTATAAAAGAGCTCTTTTAACATCCAGTGTGTGCAATGCTCTTTCTGCCACAGAGTCTGGGTTTTGAAAAAAAACACAGGTAAATCGTCAGATTGATTTATATGAAAGGAAGTAATGACCTTTGGAAGAAATTTTGGATTGGATCTAAGAACCACTTTGTTAGGATGTATTTGAAAAAATGGTTCTTGTATTGTGAAAGCTTGTATTTCACTTACTCTTCTAAGAGAGGTAATGGCAACAAGGAAAGCGGTTTTCCATGTTAAAAATTGCAGTTCACATTTATGAACCATTATTTCTTTCGGTTTCGGTACCGACACAGTTTTTGGTTTCGGTGCCGAAGGGTCTTTTGGCTTCGGTGCCGAGGTGTCCTTATATTTCGGTGCCGATGAGATGTTTACCTTGTGTCGAGACACTAGAAGGCTTTGTTGTTTTCTTCGGAGCCGGGCTCGATGGCGAGGCTGTCGATTTTCTGTCTCGACTGGGCCCTTTGGCCGGAGTGCTAACCTTTGCCTTTGGTTTGGGAATAGTATGTGGTACAGTGGCATTAGTACTCACGTGCTGACCCGATGGAATGGAGTCATCTGAGTCGTCTGCCTCGGATACGATCTGGAGCTCCGGAGAGTCTTCCTCGGGAACGAGAGGAGCCTCCTCGTCAATATCTTCGGAGATATGCTCCGGTGCTGGGTCCGATCTCCTCATCTCGTGTCGACGGGCCCTCCGATCCCGAATGGTCTTTTTCGATCGAAAGGATGCACAAGCTGTGCAGGTCGACTCGTCGTGTTCCGGCGATAGGCAGAGGTTGCAAACCTCGTGGTGATCGCTATGAGGCAATTTTGCCTGGCATTTCAGGCATTTCTTGAACGGAGTTCTTTCCATGTGGTGTAGGCCGCACGGCGTCGATAGGCCTAACGGCCTACTTCAATGAACGGAATGGAAAATATGTTATTGAAAAGCTTTATCTTCGATGTCGAAGATAGTTTTGAAGTTTTTGGGGAAGTTCTGCGCTTCGAAGTTGCTGAAGAATCTTCTTCTGGCCGGAGCTGAGAGACTTTCATCCGAACCCAATGGCGGAAAAAAACAATCTAAGGATGGAGTCGATGCCCATGCGCACTGTTGTCCAAGGGAGGAGTCACCTATCTCAGGACTGCAAAGACTTCTTCCAAGACAACAACAACCTGCAATCATCCGAGCCCAACACCAGGTGGCGGACTATGCTAAGGTGTACAATCTGCAGCTCATATGCCTCGAACAAAGCGTTACCGAAGGTAATTAACTTTTTCTTCTGATGGATACATCTGCTAATAGATTCCTCACCTTGTGAATAGAGTCCCACAGCAGTCCCCACTCCCGGTGGAGGGTGTCCACCGTTCTATACCAAGAAGTCCTGAAGGACGGACCAAGCAAAATGTCCGTCCCTCCTCACCTCTGTATCTAAACAATAATGCTTTGCGAAAGTGTGCAGGGAGGCCCAAGTTGCCGCCTTGCAAATGTCTGACACAGGAACATCCCTAGACAAAGCAGATGTAGATGACTTGTGCTAGTAGAATGAGCTCTCAAACCTTCTAGAGGTTCCTTACCGGCCAGGGAGTAGCATATCTTGATGCACAAGACAATCCATCTAGACAGCGTACACTTGTGCACGGCTTTGCCTTTCCTGTAGCCAACGAAACCCACAAAGAGTTGGTCATCAAGCCTGAACTCCCTGGTTCTGTCCAGGTAGAAACTCACCTCCCTCTTAGGGTCCAGACGGTGAAGTCTCTCCTCCTCCTTGGAAGGGTGAGGGGGAGGATAGAAGGTAGGGAGGGTAATAGACTGCCCCAGATGGAATGGAGTTACCATCTTAGGAAAAGCAGCCCCGGTCCTGAGTACCATTCTTTCTGCATGACTAGTCAAGAACAGGGGTTTTGAACTTATAGCTTGCAGCTCACTTACCCTCCTTGCAGAGGTAATCTCAATCAGAAAGACCATTTTAAAAGATAACCCCAAGGGACACCTATGCAATGGCTCGAAAGGTGAACCCAATAAGAAAGTAAGGACAAAATTCAAGTCCCATTGAGGCACAATAAAAGGAGTAGGAGGAAATTTATTTGTAAGACCCTTTAAGAATCTTAATACTACAGGAGACTTAAATAAGAAGGACTGGTCTGGCAAGCAAAGAAATGCTGACAATGCTGAAAGATAACATTTCACTGTCGCTACAGCAAAACCTTGCTGAGCCAAAGAGAGTGCAAACTGAAGAATGTTGGACAAGCGAGCCTTCAAGGGGTCAATGGACTTTCCTTCACACCATCAGAGAAACTTGGACCACCTATAAGAATAGATAGACTTGGTGGAGTCCCGCCTGGCTGATAAAATACCATCTACCATGTCAGGTGGAAAGATAAAAATTCAGGTTGCCCCGTTCAATCTCCAGGCATGAAGGTGTAAGCACTGGAGGTGGGGGTGCAGAACCTGCCCCAGCGACTGCGAGAGGAGGTCTGCCCTGAGAGGGAGACGGAGCGGCGGGCACGAGGAGAGGTGGAGAAGATCTGTGTACCACACCCTTCTTGGCCAATCCGGGGCGATCAATATGACTTGGGCCCGGTCTTGGCGAACCTTCCTCAGAACCAGAGAAATCAAGGGTATGGGAGGAAACGGGTAAAGGAGATTTGAGTTCCAACTCCACTGAAACGCGTCCCCCAAAGCTCCCTACATCGGATACTGGAGACTGCAGTGAGCGTTCGAGAGTGGCGAACAGGTCCACCTGTGGAGTCCCCCACGTCCAAAAGACGTGACAAACTACCTCTGGATGAAGCCTCCACTCATGGTTGGCTGAGAGCTGCCGACTGAGACTGTCTGCACGTACGTTCAGAACTCCTGCCAAATGGTTTGCCATCAAACAAATTCAATGGTCCTGAACCCAGGACCAGAGACACAGAGCCTCTGTGCAGAGACAATGCGATCCCACTCCTCCCTGTTTGTTGACATACCACAGCGCGGTAGTGTTGTCGGTTAGGACTTGAACCGACCAACTGCAAAGAAAAGGGAGGAAGGCTTTGAGCGCTAAACATATCACCAGCAACTCTAGAAGGTTGATGTGAAGCAACCTTTGCTCTGGAGACCAAAGACTCTTGATCTTCAGGTCCTCCAGAGGAGCACCCCACCCTAAGGTGGATGCATCCGTTCTCACTGTGGCCACCGACCGAGGCAGATGAAAGAGTAACCCCTTACAGGACCAACATGACACGGAAAGGGGGATCTAGGGCTGCTTTGTTGTAGCAGAAGGAGGGTGGGAAGAGGAAGAGGAGGAGGAGGAGGACACTAGATGACCTCTTTCCCGGGACCGGTTTCTGCCCCTATAAGATTTATACAGGGTATTCTGTTGTTTCTGCTGTTGCTGTGGCTGCTTGTACGAACAAAAGGACGATCTTCCAAAACCTCGGACTCTTTTGTTCGGGGAACTTCTGGAATGTAGGCCTAGAGATCTAGTCAAGTCAAGTCAAGTCAGAGAATTTATATTGCGCACTACATACCCAGAGGGTCTCAAGGCGCTTAGAAAGGGGAGGAGGATTACTTGTCAAATATCCACGTTTTAAGTTGCTTTCTGAATGCTAGGTGGTTCTGGGTAAGGCGAAGGTAAGCGGGGAGTGAGTTCCATGTTTTAGCAGCCAGGTATGAGAAGGATCTGCCTCCCATGGTGGTCTTGTTGATGCGAGGTACAGTGGCGAGGGCTTGGCTGGAAGAACGTAGTTGGCGGGAGGGGGTGTAGAAGGACAGTCGTGAGTTGAGGCATTCTGGTCCGATGTCGTAGAGTGATTTGTGTGCGTGGGTTAGCAGTCGGAAATTGATTCTCTTATTGACGGGTAGCCAGTGGAGGTCTTTCAGGTGACCAGAGATGTGTTCGTTGCGCGGGATGTCTAATATGATCCTGGCTGAGGCGTTTTGGATTCATTGGAGTTTCTTCTGGAGTTTAGCGGTAGTACCTGCGTAGAGGGTGTTTCCGTAGTCCAGTCGGCTCGTGACCAGAGCATGGGTGACTGTTTTCCTTGTTTCGGTGGGGATCCAGCGAAAAGTTTTTTTGAGCATGCGGAGAATGTTGAAGCAGGATGAGGATACGGCGCTGATTTGTCTGTTCATTGAGAGTGAAGAATCCAGGATGACGCCTAGGTTCCGTGCGTGGTCTGTCGGGATGGGTGCTTTTCCAAGGGCTTCCGGCCACCAAGAGTCGTCCCATGCAGAGGGGGATGTACCTAAGATGAGGACTTCTGTTTTGTCTGAGTTCAGTTTCAGACGGCTTTGTTTCATCCATTCGGCAACTTCTTTCATTCCTTCGTGTAGGTTAGTTTTGTCGCCTTACTCTCCTTGAACCTTTCCAAGGCCGCGTCCGCCTTCTTTCCAAAAAGGCCGGAACCATCGAAAGGGAGATCTATTAACGTAGCCTGTACATCAGTTGAAAATGCAGATGATTTCAGCCAAGCAGCCCCCCTAGTGGCAACAGATGATCCCATGACTCTTGCCACAGAGTCTGCCGCACCCAATCCGCTCTGGGTCACCTGGTGAGCAGTATCTTGCGTATCTGCAAGAACCTCACTGAAGTTCTTTCTGTCCTCCTCAGGTATTTTTGGCACCAACTGCTTTGAAGAGTCTATCAGAGCGTGAATATAACGCTCTAAAAGGCATTTGGCATTTGTGGACCATACTAGCTGAAGAGAAAACTTTTTTCGCTGTTTGGTGTAGGCCTTTAGACTCTTTGTCACCAGGTGTGAGAAGTTGGCCTGATATATGATGTTCACTAGTTCCAGTGATCACCTTGTATCAGTCCAAACAACCCTTATGGTGATTGGTTGTAAGTCAACCTCAGACCAGCTATCCTAATGGTAGCATGGACCAAGCAGTCTTAGGCTAAACTCTTTTGGCATGTGAAGCCATCTGTTCTACCACATATAACCCCTTGAATACCAAGTGAAAGGACACCACACAGGTTATGAAAATAAACAATATATTTATTAATAACTAACACCTCTGAACTCTTTATGAGATAAGAGGGCTAAGCACATGACAAGTCTCTTAGGAAAAATATGTTTAAGTTGCACAAATTAGAATGGTACCCTAGGGGCACGTCAAACCATATACTAAGTAAGTGAGTTGAGAAAGTCGATAGAAGGAATGGAGCTGTCCAGAGGCTGTAGGATCTCTGGGACTACACTACCCGAACTTTAGGTAAGTAATAGGAGGCCCACGGGACGCATGTGCAGAGTGTGAACTCACACGCGAGAAGCGTAACAAAGTCAATGGACAGTGCAATTTACGAAAAAGGTAAGTACGGACGGTTCTGACTAGTTAGGACTAAAACGACTGGAAATCTGGACACTAGGAGAGTTGATCTACCCTTGAGCACCGAAATGCTCTTGTTACCTCACCCACAGGCTGCGGGTGTATAGGTGTCGGGTTTCCGCGTTGAAGTCTATGGAGCCTTGAAGAAAGATGCTGCAGGCGACCAGGAGGAAGCTGTCCGGAGTGATCCAAGGGTGGATCAAGGAAGATGAAGACCTGAAAGCAGAGGGGACAATGTTCAAAGTCACTATCCAGTGACTGGAGTGGAACCAGGAAGGATCCAGATGCTGTCATCGCGATCAGGTGAAGAGTGGACGCTTGACTCTGCAGCCACGTGGACCAGGAGGGGTCTTCGACGACCAGGATGGAGGCACAAGCTGTCCTACGCAGGCTCTCACCTTGTGTGCCCGAGGCATGTCTCATTCCTTTCAGGCCTGTCCTATCCAATACCCAAAATACTGTCTGGGGTGGTGCTAGCACCTCCCAAGGCAGGGAACCCTTTGTCCAAGCCTTCCTCGCTGGAAGGACTCCCAGCAGCAGGAGGTCAGACTTGTGTCTGTGGTGGCAGCATCCATTTTGTGATGCTGAGGCTCGAGTTGACTTTAACCGGGGTTCGAGTTACATACATGTTGTGTACCTCTAAAAGGGTGGAATGCTACACCCGTCGCCAGAACTGGAGAGGGGGTAGTATTCCAATTAGTATGACCCCTTACTCGACATGTTTTGATAATGCTATGCCAAAGTTAGCAATAAGTGCGAGGATTATAATGCACCTAAGAGTATATGGTATAGCGTTATCATGGAAACGGCTAAAGGACGTGGTTCCGACAGCTGCAGACAGGCTCAGATCATGATAGAGCACCATCTCACATAATTCCAAGCACTCTGCCTCCAGGATTGCTAAGGCCTGCCATAGGAGTGGCTTATAGGAATATATGTGTCCATTTTAGGTTTAGATATAGGCATACTATATCAATCAATCAATCAAGGACATTTATAGAGCGCACTACCTACCCGTAGGGTCTCAAGGCGCTTGGGGGGGGGGGAGTGCCGCTACTGCTCGAACAGCCAGGTCTTGAGCTTCTTCCTGAAGGAGAGGTGGTCTTGGGTCAGGCGCAGGTCGGCCAGGAGGGAGTTCCAGGTCTTGGCGGCCAGGTAGGAGAAGGACCTTCCTCCTGTGGCTCTGCGGATGCGTGGGACGGCGGCGAGGGCGTGGCTGGCAGATCGGAGGTGGCGTTTGGGAGCGTAGAAGTTGACGCGGTTGTTGAGGTAGCTCGGGCCTTGATTGTGGAGAGCTTTGTGTGCGTGGGTAAGGAGGCGGAAGGTGATTCTCTTGTTGACCGGGAGCCAGTGCAGGTTTCTTAGGTGTCCGGAGATGTGGCTGTGTCGTGGGGTGTCGAGGATGAGTCTGGCTGAGGCGTTCTGGATGCGCTGGAGTCTCTTCTGGATCTTGGCGGTGGTTCCGGCGTAGAGTGCGTTGCCGTAGTCCAGTCGGCTGGTGACGAGGGCCTGGGTGACGGTCTTCCTGGTCTCTGTGGGGATCCACCAGAAGATCTTCCGAAGCATGTGCAGGATGTTGAAGCACGACGAGGAGACGGCGTTGACTTGCCTGGTCATGGAGAGGGAGGAGTCCAGGATGAAACCCAGGTTGCGTGCGGGGCCGTCGGTTTGGGTGCGGTGCCCAGGGCGGGGGGCCACAAGGAGTCGTCCCAGGCGGAGGACGAGGAGCCCAGGATGAGGACCTCCGTCTTATCTGAGTTCAGTTTCAGGCGGCTCGTCGTCATCCACTCGGCTACCTCTTTCATCCCTTCGTGCAGGTTGGCTCTGGCGGCGGCGGGGTCGTTGGTCAGGGAGAGGAACAGCTGGGTGTCGTCGGCGCAGGAGATTATGTTGAGGTTGTGTTGGCGTGCGATGGCCGCGAGGGGGCTCATGTAGACGTTGAAGAGAGTGGGGCTCAGCGAGGAGCCTTGAGGGACGCCGCAGATGACTTCGGTGGCCTCTGACTTGTACGGTGGTAGGCGGACTCTTTGTGTTCTTCCGTCGAGGAAGGAGACGATCCATTCTAGTGCCTTCTCCTGGATTCCGACGTTGCTGAGGCGTTGCACTAGGGTGCGGTGGCAGACCGCGTCGAAAGCCGCGGAGAGGTCTAGGAGGATGAGGGCCGCTGTTTCGCCTTTGTCCATCAGGGCTCGGTGCTGTGGTTGGCCCGGAATCCGGACTGCGATGGGTCGAGGGATCCATTCGTCTCGAGGAAGGCGGCCAGCTGTTTGTTGACGGTCTTTTCGATGACTTTGGCTGGAAACGGGAGAAGAGAGATGGGGCGGTAATTCTTGAGTTCGGTGGGGTCTGCTGTAGGTTTCTTGAGTAGTGCGCTGAGTTCGGCGTGCTTCCAGCTCTCGGGGAAGGTGGCGGTGTCGAATGAGGTGTTGATGATGTCCCGCAGGTGGGGTGCGATGACAGCGTCGGCTTTGTTGAAGACGTGGTGAGGGTAGGGGTCGGTCGGAGATCCGGAGTGGACGGAGTTCATCATGTGGATGGTGTCTTCGGTGTACGTCAGGCGGGTCGGTCGGGGTCCTCGAGGGCCAGGGGTCCTGGCACTGGGCGCGGTCCAGGCGCGGACGGGCGCAGATGGGCTTACCTTTGGCGCGCCTTCGGCGCACAAACGGCGCGCCCGCTGCGCGTGACCGCTGCGCGTGACCGCTGCACGTTCGCACGGTCGCCATATATGGCGAAGTGCGCGGGTGGGCGGAGCAGCTGGGAGGCGGGAGCGGGGAGGGAACAGAAGGAAAAAGGGGCGGGGTCAACGGTAGTGGCGGGAAGCGGGGAGCGGGGAGGGTGGCAACAGGCGGGAAAAAACAATCAATACGGCGGAAAAAAAACACAGATGACACAAATACGGTACAACAGGCAATACGGCGGAAATACTAACAATAAGCACTAGTAAACACAAATGCAAGACTACACAGTGAACCAGGGGCACAGGGAGAGGAGCGCTGATCACGGACTACGCCGCTCGAAGGAGGGGGCGTGGTCACGAGCCGGCAGTCGGGCAGCGAGGCACAAGGAAGGGGGAGCACACGCAGCAGCTGGTGGCCGTGCGGCGCGGGGGTGTCCTAAAACTAGGTCACCTAGTCTAAAGGTCTAAAGCAAAGGGTGATTACACCACCTTACCCCAGCTGATTGATCAGCCAGCTGTGTCAGATTTGGATGGCCAGCCAGGGGTGGCATAATACATGCTGCAGCCCCTGGTAGGCCTTGAGTTCACTTATGCCCTGGGTACCTATGGTACGCTGTACAAGGACTTACAAGAGTGACCCGATACCAATTGGTAAATGCACCTAAAGTACATGGATGTCAATTTAGAGATAGAACAGCTGGGCTGTGGGTCTGATTAGCAGGCCCATAGACAGGGAAAGTCGTAAATTAGTGAAGAAAAAAGCAAAAATCTGGGGTGACCATAGGATTGCAGACCCTACTCTCCTACACCAGGCACCTGAAGAAAGGCACCAGTAGATTTTTTGGCCGCCTGAACTACCAAACTCTCAAAAGACCGATGTGTTGACAAGAAGTCCGGATCCCAAGGAGCCACCCTATACCTCCTTGCAACAGCCCTTGCCTCATTAAAAGGTAGCATAGGCTCCACCACTGAAGATGGAGAATGGAAAACCTCAGTTAAAATGTTTGGCAGTTCCAAGTCTAACAATTCCGCAGCTTTTCTAATAACCATGTGATATGGTGATACATCCACTTGTTTCTTTAAGCTCATCAAACAAGTCAAACGGTATCTGGCAACTCTTCTTCCTCCATTTCCTCTGCTCGATACCTCGACTCTTCCAGCAACCTTTGAGCATCTCTCCTAGACCTCATTCTAGGGATCGGCGTCGATGGAGCCACAATCGACTCCGGCGGAGCCGACACCGGCGCCGTGATCGGATCCAGAGGAACAACCTGAAGCATACGAGGCCGAGTCGGGACCAAAGCCGGTGATGATGGAACCAGCGTTGATGACCTCGGCTGCGAGAAATGCCAAGAAGTTGTAACCAGCATAAAGGGCAAAAGCGGCACCGGAGCATATGTCTGAGGGACGCCCAAATTAAAGGCTATTGGACAGATGGGACCAGATGGTGCTCCAGAGGGGTACATGGCTCTTGGAAAGACCCCATTGCATTGATATAATGCGTCACGTCTTGACCCGGGGCTGGAAAAGGTAGATAAGGCCCCAGATTCTGCTCTTGAAGAGGCACTGCAGATTAAGGGTCAATCGGATTCGATGTAAACTGCACCGGAGTGGAAGACTCTTCAGGCAAAGGAGCTTCTTCCTTCTCTCGAGGTGGAGAGTGCGTCAGCGTCTCCAAAGGAGAAGGCTTACTTTTCGGATTCGGTTCAATAGTTTAAGGAGACACATAGTCTTTCCGATGTCGATGTTTTTGTGACTTCGTATCAGACTCTCTCTCTGAATGACATTAAGACCCGTGCTTCTTCTTCTAATGCTTCTTCTTGGATGAGAAGCATGACCCGAAGATGACCTCGACGCCTACCTCGACCTCGAGCGGGACCACGAACGTCTCCTACCTTTCTTCCCCTTCAACTTTGCAACAAGCAGCTTCGTCTCTCTCTCTCGAAGCGCCTTTGGGTTCATCTTCTTACAACAGGGGCATCCTTGGACGTCGTGGTCAGACGACAAGCACCACACGCAGTCTTCATGCGGATCCATAATGGACATCAACTTTCCGCACTCCCCACAAGACTTGAACCCAGATTTCCTCCAAGACATTTCGAAAGAAACAAGAAATTACCCAAAAGAGACACAGTAACAAAGTTACTAACGAGCTACCCATGAAAATCCGTTAGCGTTGACGACGCGGAAAAAAGGGAACTGATGTCATCACGCCGACTGAGTCCTATTATGGATTTAGTGACGTCAACGGAGCCGTGCGCGATGCCGTGCATCTGTGACGTCGTCCATGTTGGCGTGAGGAGCTACTAAATTTTTTTTCAAAATGTTGCTGGTGCAGGGGATATTCACAAGGTGAGGAATCCACTGGCAGATGTATCCAACAGAATGGATGATTAGAGTACTGTAAGGAGAGTGCATGGTGAATTTTTCAAAGTGCTTGGGTTTTGGCGAAGTGATTGGATAAGTACACACGTCACATCAGTCCCGCCCGCTCCCTTCACCACTGTGCAAACGCGCCCCCTGGCAGGTTTTAAGTTGGGGGATTAATTCCCCTTAAATCCTGAGGGTCCCTGGGGGCCAACTAGCCCACCAGTTAACTCCAGTAAGCGCCACAGTGCTGCATTACAGAAAGGTGGTCAAAGCCATGCGCCTTTTTACACCTCTCTGCAACGCAGCGAGGTGTCTTTACACCTCTCTGCAGGGAGGGGGCGGGGCCTATAGCGCAATACCTTTTTTTGTGGATTTTTTTCAGAAGGGGGGCCGTGAGACCCAAAACCAGTCCCAGGATGCTGGTTTCCGGTCCAGGGAAGACCTGGCTTTGCAGTTCGGGCTGGACTGGTCCCGTGAAGCACATGGTCAAGACTGATTTGCATCTAGCTGTGACTGAACTGGGGTGGCATGGTGACCTAAAGAATGATGATGGATTCCACACAGATCTGTGAGTATTTGAAAAGATTCAGCACTCCGTCCATCATCTCCTTGTGTTTGGGCTGTGTGGCCCCCCTTCTTTTCCTATTTTGGAGGCCCTGGGGACCACATTCCGCAGGGTCTGGCCCCTATTTTTTTTTTTAAATAAATAGAAATAAACTAGTAGGGGTCCGCTTGCTCCCCCTACTGAGGCCCATTTCGGCTCCGGGGACCCCATCCCCCGGGTCATGGCCATACATTTATTTTTTATATACATTTTTATTTAGCGGGGGCTGCGTGGCCTCACTCCTGAGGCCTCTATTAGCCCGGGGACCCCATCCCCCAGGGCAGTGTCTCTGTTTTTATTTTTTTTGTTATTGAGGGAGTGGGACCGCGTGCCCCCCCCCCCTTCTGGGCCACTTCTGGCACCGGGGACCCCCATCCTCCAGTTTGGCCCTTTCAGTTGGGGACCGTGTGGGGAGCCCCAATGCCCCTACAGTCCCGCCGCTGCGGGAACGGGCATTGCTTTTCCACAAGGGGAGCTGCTAACATGCAGCTTCCCTTTTGGAAAAGCAATCTGGTTTGGGTTTTTGTAAGCGAGAGCAGGATACCTGCTCTCGCTTATAAAATTCAAACCAGTGTTAGCTATGACGAGGCGGCCTAAGTTGGCAGGGTATGCCCAGACATGGTTCCCTTAATCACTTTGCCACTGGATTCAAGCCAGCCTGGCTGATGACAGCTGATTAGCCAGAAACGGGTCCCTGGATGCTTGTTTCCGGTCTAGGGAAGACATAGCTTGGCAGTTCGGCCTGGACTGTTCCTATGAGGCACAGGGTCAGACTGTTTTGCATATGGCCATATCTGAACTGGGGTGGTGGAGTGAGCTAAAGAACGATGATGGATTAAACCCAGATCAGTTGACTGGGGGTGAGTGTTTGATTTGCTCAAACGCTCCGTCCATCATCACCTTTGGTATCGATTTGTTCACCCTGAGTTGGCAGGGTATGCCCAGACGTGGGTCCCTTGCTCACTTTGCCACTGGATTTAAGCCAGCCTGGCTGATGACAGCTGATTAGCCAGAAACCGGTCCCAGGATGCTTGTTTCTGGTCCAGGGAAGACATGGCTTGGCAGTTCGGGCTGGACTGTTCCCATGAGGCACAGGGTCTGACTGATTTTCATATGGCCATGTCTGAACTGGGGTGGTGGAGTGTGCTAAAGAATGAACATTGATTAAACCCAGATCAGTAGACTGGTGGTGAGTGTTTGATCTGCTCAAACGCTCCGTCCATCATCCCCTTTGGTATCACTGCCATAGCAAATAGCAGTGTGGGCACCCCACGAATACTGAAGGAGCTGGCCCTGGGGGGTGGCCGGTAAAAAAAAGCTTTTACTTTGCACTTTGGAACTTCTGAAAGACTCTACCTTAAGTCCTCAGCCCCTCCGTCGCACGCCGCATGCCGCACGCCTCCCCCTCCGACCCCGGTCCACCATAGCCCAGGGCTGCTTGAGTGTAGGGTGGACCGGGGAGAGAGCGAGACACGCCCCCTGACTCAGCTGCCCTACATTAAGCCCATAGCCTCACGCCGCGCATCAGAATACATGAGCGTTGTGTGTGTGGCCGCACCTTGATGTGAGACGTGTCTGTTACTTGCTTTTAAAATTGCATTTGCACTTTGGAATTTAAAAAAAAGCTTTTACTTTGCACTTTGGAACTTCTGAAAGACTCTACCTTTAGTCCTCAGCCCCTCCTCCGCACGAAGCACGCCTCCCGCTCCGACCCCGGCCCACCACAGCCCAGGGCTGCTTGAGTGGAGGGCGGATCGGGCAGAGAGCGAGACACGCCCCCTGACTCAGCTGCCCTACATTTAGCCCATAGCCTTGCGCCGCGCAACAGAGTACATGAGCGTTGTGTGTGTGGCCGCACCTTGATGTGAGACGTGTCTGTTACTTGCTTTTAAAATTGCATTTGCACTTTGGAATTAAAAAAAAAGCTTTTACTTTGCACTTTGGAACTTCTGAAAGACTCTACCTTTAGTCCTCAGCCCCTCCGCCGCACGCCTCCCGCTCCGACCCCGGTCCACCACAGACCAGGGCTGCTTGAGTGGAGGGCGGACCGGGGAGAGAGCGAGACACGCCCACCTGACCTCTCCCCCAGGGGTATTCATGCAGCCCACGCCAAAACCGCGCAGCGGGCACGCCAAAGGCAAGCCCGTCTGCGCCCGTCCGCGGCCGGGCGGGGCCAGGGGCCATAACCCCTACATCTCGTACACCTGAAAGGAGGAGATATAGTGCTAGGGAGCTTATGGCACTTCGAGATGAGCCCCTCCTCTCATGTGATCATGCTTGGCATCCGGACGTCCCCCAATCTACACGTCCCATGTGCGGCTTCCAATTCAAGCCTATATCCACCAGCAACATCCCCATGGACAGGTATAACACGCTACTTCTAAATTGTAGATCCTTTGCTAAGCATGCTCTAGAAGTACATCATCTTATTGAGGATCTCGACCTCGATGCTGCTTTCTTGACTGAAACGTGGCTGACTGACGAGTCTGAACCAGATCTGGTACAAGCCATACCACAGGGGTATCAAGTGGTCCACGAAAATCGCAAGACAGGGAAGGGAGGGGGACTAGCCATTATTTTTAGAGACTCCTAGCAGTGTCGGATTTCCTACCCCCCCATTCCGAGTTGTGAAAGTCTTTCATTTGTATTAGATCTTTCACCCACTAACACTTTTTCTGGTATCCTTGTCTATCGCCCACCGGGAACGGTAACAACATTCATAGGCAGTCTCCCCCTATCAATCGCAGGTCTAGCGACCATGCCCGCCAAATTTACTCTATTGGGGGGATCTAATATCCACCTGGATGACGCCTCTAGCCCATCTGCCCTCCACCTGATCGCCAGCTTAGCGGCGCTACAACTCATCCAGCGAGTGGATAGTCCCACTCATATTAAGGGGCACCTCCTAGACCCGATATTCAGTAACTGCTCCGGCATAGAAGTACGTGCGCCGACACCCATCCCGTGGTCGGACCACCATTTTATTTCTTTCACCTGGACCATTCCTAACCCCCACCCCCTACACAAACTATCCTACCCCTACGGAGGAACTGGTCCAAACTCCTGGTACATGAATGGGAATCTATTTTGGATAAGACTAGACCTCCCATCAACCCTGACCCCTCCTCAGCAAACGAGGACTTCAATCGAGGAAATCAATCTGGCCGCCTCCAAACCTAAGGAAATCTACAGGATCGCAGAGACTCTCCTGAAACAACGAGAACCGCCCTCTTGTCTGCTGCGTTCCCCAGGGCTCGTCGTTAAGCCCAACGCTGTTTTATGTTTATATGGAGCCACTAGCGGGGGTCGTCCGTCCGTTCGGAGTACAAATTATCACCTACGCAGACACCCAGCTGGTGGTGTCCCTCAACCAGCTGGAGTCCAACCCTGGAAACCTGATAGCCTGTCTGGAGGAGGTTTCCAATTGGATGACCATGTCACATCTTAAACTAAACAGCGACAAAACCGAGCTAATGCTCCTGGGCAACCCCTCTCCCCTGGCTCTTAAGTTGCTCTGGCCCTCCTCACTAGGCTCCCTCCCGGTGCCTAAAGACAAAATCAAGAGCCTGGGCATCTGGCTCGACAAAGCTCTTGATTTTAATGCCCAAGCTACCAAACTATCTGCAACCTGCTTCGGTCTACTCAGGGTATTGCGGAAGATCCTCCCTGTGTTACCTTTTGAGGCCAAGAAGATAATGATCCAGGGACTCATCTTATCTAAATGCCCTGTATCTGGGTGCCCCCCAGTCCACCCTGAACACGCTGCAGATTATGCAGAATTATGCCGCAAGCACACTGCTCCAAATCCCCCGCTGCACTTCAGCCAGGGATGGACTAAGGAGCCTACACTGAATACCAGTCAGACGGAGAATTGAATTTAAGGCTCTATGTACCACCCATCGATCTATCTGGGAAACTGGTCTGCCCATCAATCGACTCCTTGTGACCCCATATCTTCCTGCAAGGCAGCTCAGATCATCGACACTGTCCTTGCTGACGGTTCCCAAGATCAAGAAAGTAAGATGCGGGGGCCGATATTTTTCATACAAAGCATCTCGGCTATGGAATTCCCTTCCCCAGCATCTGCGCACAGAACCTAACCTGCTGGCCTTCCGTTAACACCTAAAGACCTTCTCTTCTCACAACCTGATTAGTCCTCCAGCCCATTCCCTTCGCTCACTATGTCTATTTAGAGCTAGGACGCCTCAGGGTAACTACCGCGCTTTATAAGTTGTCTTTCCATTCCATTCCATTCCCAGGTCCATCAAGGACTCCTGGAGGGGGGCCGCACAGCCCCCCTTCCTTCATTTAGAAAGCCTTGGTGAGGTGGTGGCACCTTGGGCGTGTGGGGAGGGGGGGCTCATACCCTCCTCACACACTTTTTTATCATTAAACTGAGCTCTGGGTTGTTGTCAGTCCCTGGGGCTGCAGGGTGGTCTGCATGCCCCCGCAACTCAAATCAAATCCCGGGGAGGTGGCTGTAGGAGAGTAAGGGCTGCAATACTATGGTCACCCCAGATTTTTGCTTTTTGCTTCACTGGTTTACGACTTTCCCTGGCTGTGGGCCTGCTAATCAGACCCACAGTCTAGCTGTTCTCTCTTTAAATTGATATCCATGTACTTTAGGTGCATTTACCAATTGGTATTGGGTCACTCTTGTAAGTCCTTGTACAGTGTACCATAGGTACCCAGGGCATAAGTGAACCCAAGGCCTACCAGGGGCTGAAGCATGTATTATGCCACCCCTGGCTGGCCATCCAAATCTGACACAACTGGCTGATCAATCAGCTGGTGCAAGGTGGTGTAATCACCCTTTGCTTCCGATGTAAATGTACAGGAATTTATATAGCGCAAATCACCGAGCGGTTTCTAAGCGCTTGCTGAGAGAACCCGTCCTTGTATTCCCCTGTGAGATAACCCCGACAGGGTATCCGCAAGGTGAAAGCCAGGCATCCCGCCGCGAGGGGCTGTTGTGGAGATTAAGCAAGCTATTGCCCAGAGTCGCAGAGTGTGAACCTGTGAATCGAGTAGGCACCGGAGCGAGATTTGTTGAGTCCATGGACATTTTAGGACTCAAGACCCCGCCGAGCCGGGAATTGAACCCTGGTCCCGGGCTGACCTCTGCTTCCGGGTCTGCCTCCTCTAACCAGTGAGCCACACTTCTCCACTGTATAGTATACCTAGATCTAAACCTAAGATGGCCTGCCATCACTCCTATGGCAGGCCTTAACAATCCTGGAGGCAGAGTGCTTGGAATTATGTGAGATAGTGCTCTGGCATGAGCTGAGCCTGTTTGCAGCTTTCGGAACCAAGTCCTTTAGCTGTTTCCATGATAACACTATACCATATACTCTTAAGTGCATTATAATCCTCGCGGTTATTGCTAACTTTGGCATAGCATTATCAAAACATGTTGAGTAAGGTGTCATACGAATTGAAATACTACCCCCTCGCCAATTCTGGTGACAGGGGTAGCATTCCACCCTTCTAGAGGGACACAACATGTATGTAACTGTGAACCCCGGTTAAAGTTAACTCGAGCCTCAGCATCACAAAATGGAGGCTGCCACCACAGACACAAGTCTGACCTCCTGCTGCTGGGAGTCCTTCCAGCAAGGGAGGCTTGGACAAAGTGTTTCCTGCCTTGGGAGGTGCTAGCATCACCCCAGACAGGATTTTGTGTATTAGGTAGGACAGGCCTGAAAGGAATGAGACATGCCTGGGGCACACAAGGTGCCTCTGTGCATACCCCGGTTCAAACCAGTTGCTGGGGCACTCCAGCCCCAGCTCTGGCGCGAAACCGGACAAAGGATAGGGGGTGTAACCACCCCCCTTCCTGGTCCCACCAATAGGAGGGACCTAGTGATAGTACAGCCCCCTTTAGTAGAATAAAGGTAGGAGCTGGTCCCATTCCAAGTTAGATTATCCTGAATTGATTTTACAAGAAGAAACTCTGGACTTAGACGTTCTGCTCCACAGAAGACTGAAGTAATCTCCCTTGTGGGCAAGGAGTGTCCACCCTGCACAAGCAGGCACCATCAAGCGTCCAGCGGCTTCACTTTGTCGTCTACCCTCGAGGATCCAGACTTCAGAGCCCGACGAGACCCTGATTCCCAGACCTCTCCGACCTCTACCTACATCTGCAGCACAGCTGAGATCCGTGGGTGCGACGAGACACGTGGGACCGGCCATCTTGAAGAAACTGCACTTCGCTTACAGCACGACTTCTGAGGTATCCTCGACGAAGTGCGTTGGGGCTTGAGAAGCCCTAGTCCGAGCAGCTCCTGCACATAAGATCAGCCCTCCAGCATCCACAAGATCTGCGCGGGGCCCTTTTGCTTGATTGCTGCTCGACGCGTTATCTGGTCACTTGGCGGCTGGCTAGTGGCCTCCTAGACGACGATCCTTGAAATCCACACCGCTGGTCTGGTTGCTCCAGACTGGCCCCTGCTTCCCTGCAAAGGAGAAGCACCCCGGACCCTCTTGGTCCGCACCAGACGCCGATTCCACTCATCGCGTGGGTTGCCGTTGCCAAGGCCTGTTGATGATGAATCTGGATCCAACACTGCCGACAGCGAGAGCCTGCGTGGGACAGCTCATGCCTCAAATTAGTCGTCGAAGACACCACCTGGTCCACGTGGCTGCAGAGTCAAGCGTCCACTCTTCACCTTATCGCAATGACAGCCTCTGGTTCCTTCCTGGTTCCACTCCAGTCACTGGCTAGTGACTTTGAACATTGTCCCCTCTGCTTTCAGGTCTTCAGCTTCCTTGATCCACCCTTGGATCACACCAGACATCTTCCTCCTGGTCGCCTGCAGCATCTTTCTTTCAGACTCCATAGACTTCAACGCAGAAACCCGACATGACTTCGCACCTATGCACCCGCAGTCCGTGGGTGAGGTAACAAGAGCATTTCGGTGCTCAAGGGTAGATGGACTCTCCTAGTGTCCAGATTCACAGTCGTTTTAGCCCTAACTAGTCAGGATTGTCCATACTCACCTTTTTCTTGAACTGTACTGTCCATAGACGTTCACACTCTGCACACGCGTTCCGTGGGCCTCCTATTTCCTACCTAAAGTTAGGATAGTGTAGTCCCAGCGATCCTACAGCCTCTGGACAGCTCCATTCCTTCTATCGACTTCCTTATACCACTAGTTTAGTATGTGGTTTGTTGCGCCCCTAGGGCAACATTGTAACTCGTGCAACTTAACGTATTTTTCTTAAGAGTCTTGTCATGTGCTTAGCCCTCCGATCTCACAAAGAGTTCAGAGGTGTATGTTAGTTAATAAACATCTTGTTTATTTTCATAACTACCTGTGTGGTGTCCTTTCATTTGGTATTCAAGGGGTTATATGTGGTAAAACAGCTGGCTTTACATGCCAAAAGAGTTTAGCCTAAGACTGCTTTGTCCATGCACCATTAGGATAGCTGGTCTTTAAGGTTGACTTACAACCAATCACCATAAGGGTTGTTTGGACTGATACAAGGTGATCACTAGAACTAGTGAGCATCATATATCAAGCCAACTTCTCACAGTGGTGGTCCTTGAGCAGCGTGGAGGGGTTTGGGGCCCCGCAACGCATTTTTTTTAGTGCCCTCGGGACCTGGCCCATCCGGGGGCTTAAAAACAACGAAGCGTAGGAGCCCGCGCTTCGTTTTTTAAAATTTTTCGGCCGGATTCACGACCCCAGCGCGTATTTGGCCTTATAGGACTGAGGAAAATTAAATTTTGGCCATGTTGTGTTCCCTAGCGCGTACCCCACCGACTCCATGTACCAGCTTAAAGTGCATGTAACTTCCCTCCTGTGCCAGCTATGAAGACGCAAATACATTTGCGTCCACCGTCAACTTGTCCTCTTTCAGAAGCACCATGAATGGATTATATAGCCCGTTCCTAAGTATGCTATGCCAACGTCTTTTTGTAGTACACTTTTCACTTTTTCCTGCTCTAGCCAGAGTAGGCCCTGAATTCCTGCCATCTGAACCTCTTTGTGGCTCCTGGCTCTGCCCAGGCTACCTCTGTACTCGTGAACTCTGTCCTACATTCAGCGCGGCCCCTCGCGCTCAGCTCAAGCCTGCTTTCTGCCAAGACTGACTATAACCTTCGAGTTATCTGTTTCGCTCCCCGAGAATACATTCCTGCCTACTAGATCCTGTAAACATCCTCTCCAGCTGCAGAGCCAAAGGGCCGACCTGTCTTAATGCAAGTAATTCATAGCCTCCGTTGCCATGCTTCCATGGAAGGCCCCGTGCCCCCACGCTTCACATGTAGACACTCAGGCGCTTATACACGCATCCACAGTTAGCATAGAACAGCCTCTACCCTAGAGACCTTTCCGCCCAGATAGTATAGTTCCTAAACATCAGATATCAGATATGATAGAAGTACAAGTTGATCTGACATGCCAGACTTCTGTCTCTTTCCGTCAGTGTAAATGTCAAGACCCCTGCACCCCGTCAATCACACGTCATGCAGCTGCGCGCGCATCCAAGCTTCCGATTTCTGCTGACATTGCAACATTCTGTTAGCACCACCCCTTGGTGCCACCCACTTGCGTCACCTATCAGTGACGTTTCTAGCACACACCTCTAGTTCACGCCTAGTTTACGCCTCTTGATGATGTATTGGTATCACGTGTATACTGTTATCTTGTCTTCTCTCAGCTGTTACGCCTCTTACATTGATTCCTATGTATAAATCAAGTATATAAGCTATGTATTGATAATAAACTGCAGCGCGCTCATCTATCCCTTCTGACACCCCTGTGGTGGTCAGAACATGATATCCTGATTCCTTTATGAGGAATAAAACCCTTAGAAACTCTAACACCACGGACTCTGTTTTCTTTCCTTCTGATTGAGTTATTATTGATTAAGTACTTACCTGCATAGAAATTAAGAGAGTAAATTAATTATTTACGTCATTTTGGCGCCCGAACAGGGACCCCTCCCCCACCTCACGCGCCGGAAGGTGCGTTGCAATCCGTGTCCCCTGCCATCAGTTAGACGGACTACACGTGTACTGGCAGGATTTCCTGCATCCCCCTCTGACCCACGGAGGCGACGAAGACTGCGATCAGTGCCCAGACGAGGCGGTGAGGAGTGCGGAGGATCCCGACCAGAGCCCAGCCGAAAGAAGCAAGGTCCGAGGTGTGAAGAGGCCCACCAGTTTTCCGAAGTTTTCCGAAGTTCTCCGAAGTTTTCCGAAGTTCCGAGTCGAGTCCAGTCGAGTTTTCCGAGGCCTTCTGTTTCCGTGCTTCCCGGTGAGTACCATTGCTGGGTCGTATCTAGACGGGTTTGGGTACACAAGTCCGGTCTGCACTGTTTTTAGGCAGTGTATCTGTACTGTTTAGCAGTATATCGAGTCTTCCGAATTTTTGCACTGTTACAGCAGTGTATCCGTACTGTTGAGCAGTACACTTAGTTAGCTATGTCTTCAATGTTTTTATGTGATTAATGTCGTGGTATGAATGTGACTGTTTTACTGTGTATTATTGTATTACTTGTATCAACTAGCAACTCGTATCAAAGAATAAAGGACCTAGCGTTCAGCAATAAGTAAGCAGGATGCCGTTCCTCAGTAAGTTAAAACAGATCGGAACTAGGAAAGGGTTACTAGAGGAAGAAATTCCTATCCCCCCTAGGGACACTCCAGGCAATTTTATGTACCAAAAACACGGCATAGATGCCATATTATATCTAGATTTATGGGCCGACTACACCAAGCACCTAGACGAAAGACACAGATGGCCCGTCACCGGAACGTGGGATGCCGAGTGCATCATGAGGGTAGAAGAAGCATTATGGAAAAAGAAAGCTAGACAATCTCAGAAGGACGCCATAGAGTTTTGGCGTAAGGAATCACGTAAGCGTGCTGACAAAGCACTCCGTAGAGAAGACAGACTTAAAGAATCAGATAAAGAACGAGAAAACGAATTAGTTACTGAAGGGATCCGAGTAAAAACAGAACAAATAGACCGTGCCCGAAATAATCTTGTAAACGGTATGTATCTCGTAGCAGATGGCCCATCCGAAACTGAATCAGAGATACCGAAAAACTTACCGACACCATTAGTTCCAACTAAAGTAATGCATAAAACTACTAAAGACATATTCCTGAATTCATATCTAGAGGATGTAGCACCAGCTTATACCAACATGCCTGTTCGTGCCCTGCCTACTGACAGGGATGGGGGTGGCACTGCGCCCCCAGATAATGTTCCACCGGTACCGCGACAGACCCCCCCTGTTCCGCTGTCTCCGCCACCTCCGCCACTTCCTCCACTCAAGACGGATCTACCGAAACCAGTACTACCCGATCTTACTAAAAGACAGATTCAAGTCCAGATACAGACTCCGCGGAGAGATAATGCCCAAGCATCCGCCTCAGGAGGTGCGACAGCGGGTCCACAGACCCCGCCACCGACACACAGATTACATTTAAAGGACACACAGAATCCTTTCCAGTCTCCCTATTCAGCCCGGCTTGACGCATTCAAAGATAGGATGTCATTCTGCAGATATGATCCAGTACCCGGAAAAGACGATCTAATGGTATTAGCATCACTGCGCTTAAGATCTGCCACCGATAACTTGCTATGCTATGTAGGAATGCAGGAAGCTCTCGACAGACTATACAAATTCATACAGACAGGGAAAGACCCCGACAGTGTCAAAGCTGCCATGTATAAACAGAAAGTTGACGTTCAAAAACAGATATTACGATTCTTCATTAATTGTGTGATAAGAGAACGAGACAGGCCCGGGACAGATCAAAGTGAGTTAGACGCATTAAACAAGTGGGGCCAAAATATAGCAGACGCGAAACATGACAAGGGGACTTGCATAGCCACTATGTCCCAGAAAATTAGAAAGGCAGTATTAACTGCACATCAGGTAGGAAATGATAAAACTTCCTCCGAGGAGGAAGATGAAGATGAAACATCAGAAAAGTCTACAGATATCATAGCGTATGTAGGTAGGGGAAACTACCTTAGGAAAGGTGTCCGTCCGGAGAGCAAGAGAGTTCTTTTCTCCGCTTTAACAAATCCGAATTCTTCAGAACATCAGTTCCAGGAAACTGATAAAAGGCTTCGAGATCGAGTAGGGTACCATATACTCAATTCTATGGATGAACAGGAACTAGCCCGGTCAGCCGTGTTGTGGGCCGAAAACGCCGACATATATAATGATGACACGTTAGTGCAGACATTCTTGAACCTTTCCCCGGAAGAGCAGAAAATAGCAGGTGTATACATGATTCAGCACCTCCTCATCAAGTTCAGAAACAATCATTCTGATCCAGGTCCCTTACCCGAAACATTAGAAGCACTAATCATGGATAGATGGAGAGGTTTTAGTACCAAATTAATACAAATAATTCTAGAACAACGACGCAAGTATAACACCTTCCTGAGCTCTGAATATGTTCCCGCCCCGCCTCCAGAAAGAAAAATGTACCACATGCAATGCGGTGGCGGCATTGAAAGCCAGAATCCCTTACGAGAAGTACATCCAGTTATGGGTGCCGATAATAACCTGAAACGTGTGTATGTTCACACACCACTGACTAAGTTAGAACTATTAGAAATGAAGAAATTAGTTCCGTGCCATGATAAAGACCCTGCAGGTTTTCACAGAGAGCTTAAAGACATGTTACTGATGGGAGATTACACGTATGATGATATTATGAAAATGTTAAAGGTACTGTTGCCCACGGGCATTTACGAGAAATTAAAGGAAAAGGATTGGGAAGTGGGAGAGTCAAAGATAGCATGGGCGGAGATAGAAGACGAAGAAAAGAAGCGAGTCCCAGGGGTAGGCCTCGGGGACCTGACCAAAGCATTACCAGGTTTAATAGTACAGGTTCTGTCAAGATTATTGACAACTAGAAAGGAAGATTGGGACGCAATCTCGTCCTGCAAACAGAAACAAGATGAAGATACTAGTGACTTTTATTCGAGATTCGAGAAATGTTTCATTATCAATAGTGGCCTAAAAACTAGTAGCGAGTCATATCCGCACCTTTTTGTAACAAAATTAGTAGAGAACGCCCTACCACTAGTTAAAAATAGAGTGTACAAGGTTGAAAGTACTTGGCAGGCAAATACGCCATCACAGATGTTACAAATGTTACAATATCACCAGAACAGAATTAGGGAAGAACAAGACCAGGAACAGAAACGTATGAAAGACACGAAAATGAAAATGTTAGTAGCCCAGACAATTCCAGCCGAGGGTCATAGAAAAGGTGGGGCCCAGACAAATCATTCTGCAGCTCCCGTTAAAGGGACATGTAATTATTGCAAGCAGCCAGGTCACTACGTACATGAATGTCCAGTCCTGAAACATAACATCGAGACAGGTAAAACTAAAGAAAGACCGCGTCCGCCTAGACATGAACAGGGTCATCAACAGACCTCACAGAACGAACAGCCAATGCAGAATACACAGCATATGCATGATCAGTCCCATACAGTACAGACAGTAGCAGTACCGCAGCCACAGCATGCTCAGACACAGCCCGCTGCCGCAACTAGAGAAGTCTCACAACAAATGTACCAGTATGCCCAGTCGGCATATCCAGATTATCAGCGTTATACATGAAACAGCCTAGGGAGGGAAAGTGATTTGCCTCTTATTGAAATTCCTGTAGATCAAGAAGGTCCTTATGTACATAGTCACGTATTAGGAAAAGACAGAAAGTTTTTAATTGACACAGGGGCAAGTCGCACTACTATAAGTCATAATGAAGTTCCAGGGGCACCCCTCTCAGGCTCACAGAATGTTTCCCTTGGTTTTTCAGGACAGCCTATTGTAAATGAAGTATCAGAACCAGTACCACTAGCTGTGGGTCCATTATCTCGAGTTACAGATTTGTTACTTACGAAATCATGTCCCGAAAATCTGTTAGGAATAAAAACACTGAAGGCTCTAGGAGCTATAATTTGCTGTTCCCCGGAGGGAGTCAGACTCTTTCTGCGGGATTTCAAGGGTCATTATGTTCTACGTGACTTTGATGTTAGACTGAAAAATGTACCAGATCACTTATGGGCAAAAGGCCCAGCTGATGTAGGTTGTATGCATATCACACCATACCGTGTTACACTCAAGACAGGTGTTGTTCTACCCAGAATCAGACAATACAAGTTACCACCCGATGCTGTAGTGGCTTTACTGAAAATCATTGAAGAGCTTATTACCCAAGGAGTGGTCGTAGAGACCGACTCCAATATCTGTAATTCGCCTATCATTCCAATTCTTAAACGTACAGACCGCAATGCACCGCCAGTATACCGGCTGGTGATTGATCTTCGAGAACTGAACAAATGCATTGTACCACAGTATCCTGTGGTCCCCGATATCTCCTCCCTGTTAACTGCCATTGATTCAGAAGCAACGTTCTTTACTGTAATCGATCTCAAGAACGCTTTCTTCAGTGTACCTATTGACCCGGAGAGCCAATATCTCTTCGGATTCAGTTTAAATGGACGAAGTTTCAAATTTTCCCGCGCACCTCAAGGATTTACAGAAAGCCCCAGCATTTATAGTCAAGCACTGAAAAGACAACTAGATTGCATCCAAATGCCAGTTAATACCGCTTTACTACAGTACGTCGATGATCTGCTGATCACCGCACGAAGTGAACCCGAATGTGAACAAGCATCTCTGATAGTTTTGCATTTTCTGGCCGACAAGGGACACAAGGTGTCTCCTTCGAAGCTACAATTCTGTGTTCAGCAAGTTGTGTACTTGGGTCACTTGCTGTCCAAAGTGGGGAGACAGCTCACTCCCGATCGCATTCAGTTAATTGCAAACATGCCCCGACCCCAGTCACAAAAAGAAGTGCGGGCCTTCATAGGCCTCACCTCGTACTGCAGACAATGGATTCCTCAATATGCATTTCTAGCTAAACCACTCATCCAGTTAACGACACAGGAGGCAGCGTCATCGACTGTCCTCCCTTGGACTCAGGAACACACACAAGCCTTTGAGGAATTAAAGAAAGCTTTATGCCAAGCACCAGTTTTAGCGACACCATGTTACAGCAAACCGTTTACACTTTTTGTTACAGAACGTGACGGTACAGCATTGTCTGTCATCACTCAAGACCAAGCAGGTTCACATAAGCCTTGCGCTTATTTTTCAAGCACATTGGATTCAGTAGCACAGGCACTCCCTGCATGCTTAAAGTCAGTAGCAGCAACAGCGTTAGCAATCAGACAAAGCGACTCAATTGTTTTAGGTCATCAGTTAACAGTACAAGTTCCACATTCTGTAGAGGTTCTGTTAAACAGAACCCAGACTCAACACTTGACCATAGCACGACTGACAGGTTACGAATTGACATTATTCCAGCCACACATAGAAATCAGACGCTGCAGTATCTTGAATCCAGCAACATTGTTACCTACAGTTATGACAGATCCAGCTCCACATGATTGTATAGAAATTATTAATGCAGTAACAAAGCCCAGACGAGATTTAACAGATGTTCCATTGACAAATCCAGACCTGACACTTTATGTGGATGGTTCATGCATGAGAACAAGTACAGGAGAGTTAGTGGCCGCATATGCCGTGACCACTGAAACTGAAGTTAAAGAAACACATCGTATTGATACATTGTCTGCTCAAGCAGCAGAGCTCATCGCTCTGACCCAAGCCTGTATTCTAGCAAAGAACAGAAATGTTAACATATACACAGATTCCCGTTATGCGTTCGGAGTCGTACACGACTTTGGGATGCTTTGGCAAGAACGAGGTTTTCTGACCTCTCATGGTACAAAGATACAGCATGGTCCCCTCATTCAAGCACTGCTAGAAGCAATACATCTGCCTTCAGCCATTTCAGTCATGAAGTGTAAAGCACATACTAAAGCCACAGATTCTGTTTCCCAGGGTAATGACCTGGCAGATCAGACAGCAAAACATACAGCACTGACTCACACTCAGACAACTGATACGATAAAGACAACAGATCCGACAAACTGCATGACAGTCAGAGATCCCACACTAGATGTTATTGACATTCAGACACATGCTACTGCAGACGAAATAAAGAAATGGACCGAACTAGGAGGGATCCAGACAGATCAAGGTTGGATGACGGGAAAATCTACATGGTTTCTCCCTGACTCTATGGTTCAAGTCATGATAAATACAGCACATAGTCCTGCCCACCTGGGAGAGAAAGCCATGCTAGACAGTTTGCAAAATCTCTGGTACAATAAACACTTACGAGCAGCCGCAAAACAGAAAGTGCGTACTTGCATGATCTGTTGTCAGTTCAATCCAGGTAAAAGCGTCCCTGTAGAGCAAGGTGGATTTCATCCTCCCGATCACCCTTTTGAAGTCCTCCAGATGGATTATATCCAGATGGACCGTTGTCGAGGATTTAAATATGTTCTCGTAATTGTCTGTGCTCTGTCCCGCTGGACCGAAGCATACCCAGTCCCAGATTACACTGCTCCGACCACTGCCAAACAGTTGGTTCGTGAATTTTTCCCACGGTACGGCTTGCCTCGTGTCGTGTACTCAGATAACGGTCAGCCATTCTCGTCTGCCCTAATGAAAGAAGTTTCCTTGTTATTAGGATACCAGTGGAAGTTCCATTGTGTCCGACATCCAGAAGCCGCAGGCCTTGTTGAGAGGCATAATCAGACATTAAAGATTCGCCTTGCCAAAATATGTCAGGAAAAAGGGGTCGACTGGATAGTCGCCCTGCCGGTGGCACTATTCTATATGAGAATGGTCGCCCATTCGAGATCAGGGCTATCCCCGTACGAAGTGGTCTTTGGCAGACCACCGAATATGTGGGGGACGCCCATTCCTAAAAAGATAACAGATGTTGATTCTAATATGTTGACAGATTACCTTGCCTCCTTGATGTCTGCACTCCAATCATGTCGTTCACAGGTTGCCGCAGCCTTCCCTGACAACACCGATGTAAAGGAGCATGACGTCCGCCCCGGAGATGTTGTTTTAGTCAGAAACTTCGACAGGAAAAGTCCGTTGGAGCCCCGCTGGAAGTCTCCGAAGACCGTTCTACTTACAACAAGGACCGCAGTCAAGCTGGAAGGAAGAAAGGGGTGGGTCCACCTAAGCCATATCAAAACATTCCCAGGACTGAAACCGGAACAAGACACACCCACCCCCACCAAAGACTGTGATCCCAAAGACTTTTCCGAACCCAAACGAGAAAAAACTCCTCAAGAACAATATCGTATGAAGTTACGATCTAGCAAGTCAGACAGTTTAATTGTTTAAGTCCTCCCCTAGGTGAATCGGTTAAATAGTTTCTGACATGTATCCCCTAGATCGAGTTAGAGAGAGAGAAGAAAAGAAAAGAACATATTGCAAATCACTTCGTAGTCACTGCATAGTGACACTGATAATTATGTTTATTCTAAGTATATTAATAATTGTTGCTAGCATCTTGTTACCTATATACTACCCTATTTTCAAGCGTGAACAATCTGCTTACAATGTCTCTGCTGAACACACTTTTAGTGAGTTACCTCCTCATGAGCTTTCCTACAGACTTGCGCTGCGCAACAATACATTCATTAGTATGTTACATCATTCTCATCAAACTAACAATGCTACAAATTGCTGGATATGTGGCCGACTCCCTCCCTACCAGAATTACAAGGGAGCGCTGCCTCTCTTTCCGTATCCGTTCACTCACAATGGCTCCTGCGGAGCATGGTTTAAGATAATTAATTCTTTAGATCCCGACATTGCTGTTTTCGATGGGGGTTGGGTTTGGGGAAACCTGAACTTGGTCCTACTAGACGTCTGTTACCCGGATAAGGAGGGACTGCCCATTAGAATAGGAACTGATCTAGAAAATGAAGTATATGGATTAGGTAATTATACAATTAGCCTTATGATTCTTACTGTCGAATCCGAAGCCGCACCAGTTCTACCTATTATGTCAGTACTGCCAGTCACTGGTGAATTATGTATCAAGAAGAAAGGTTCAGTACACTTAGGTCATAGTAAATGCACTACTGTAGTCGAATTCAGTGATGATGGAAAGTCATCTTTCAAAGCTATCAGTCATTCTTACTTTGTTTGTGGTCATACCGCATACATCCGTCTACCTCCAGATTGGGATGGTACCTGTTACATTGCATTCCTTCTGCCACCCGTTTTTCTAGCTCCTTCTGATTACCATAGAAATAGCAACCTAGTAAAGAATAGACCCAGAAGAGATGCCCCCCTTGTCGACTACACAGAAACGGCATGGGAACAGTACACTGATTTTAATAAAGGATTCTTTTTCTTTTTAGGCCCTGTCCAGAATAGTAAATTAATACGCAGATTAACTAGAACACTTGAAGCCGTAGTAAATGAAACTACCTCCGCCTTAGGTAACTTAACAGAAGAGCAGTCCGCTATGCGGGTTGTTGTCCTTCAGAATCGTCTTGTAATTGACGTCATCTTGGCAGATAGAGGTGGAGCCTGTAAGGTCATCGGGTCAAGCTGCTGTGTTTTCATTCCACAGAATGCACCATCTGTATATCAAGCTATCACCCGTCTTCATAAAATTGCAAATCAGATACATCAGAATCCAGGCACCTGGACTTGGTCCGGTTGGTTCTGGACAACGTTAACAGCTTGGGGATGGAAGATCCTATCCTTCCTAGGCATTGGCCTAGTCCTAGTATTCAGTTGCTGCCTGTGCCTGCAGTGTGGGCCAGCGATCTGTGGACTGTGTGCCACTTCTTGCATTGAACATTCCAGTTTCCACTCAAAACGTAACCGAAAGAAAGAAGAACAAATGATGTTACAAGAACAGACTGATCGATTCATGAGGATCGATATATCATGAAGGGTCCGTAGGGAACAAGGAGGGAATGAGGAAAATTAAATTTTGGCCATGTTGTGTTCCCTAGCGCGTACCCCACCGACTCCATGTACCAGCTTAAAGTGCATGTAACTTCCCTCCTGTGCCAGCTATGAAGACGCAAATACATTTGCGTCCACCGTCAACTTGTCCTCTTTCAGAAGCACCATGAATGGATTATATAGCCCGTTCCTAAGTATGCTATGCCAACGTCTTTTTGTAGTACACTTTTCACTTTTTCCTGCTCTAGCCAGAGTAGGCCCTGAATTCCTGCCATCTGAACCTCTTTGTGGCTCCTGGCTCTGCCCAGGCTACCTCTGTACTCGTGAACTCTGTCCTACATTCAGCGCGGCCCCTCGCGCTCAGCTCAAGCCTGCTTTCTGCCAAGACTGACTATAACCTTCGAGTTATCTGTTTCGCTCCCCGAGAATACATTCCTGCCTACTAGATCCTGTAAACATCCTCTCCAGCTGCAGAGCCAAAGGGCCGACCTGTCTTAATGCAAGTAATTCATAGCCTCCGTTGCCATGCTTCCATGGAAGGCCCCGTGCCCCCACGCTTCACATGTAGACACTCAGGCGCTTATACACGCATCCACAGTTAGCATAGAACAGCCTTTACCCTAGAGACCTTTCCGCCCAGATAGTATAGTTCCTAAACATCAGATATCAGATATGATAGAAGTACAAGTTGATCTGACATGCCAGACTTCTGTCTCTTTCCGTCAGTGTAAATGTCAAGACCCCTGCACCCCGTCAATCACACGTCATGCAGCTGCGCGCGCATCCAAGCTTCCGATTTCTGCTGACATTGCAACATTCTGTTAGCACCACCCCTTGGTGCCACCCACTTGCGTCACCTATCAGTGACGTTTCTAGCACACACCTCTAGTTCACGCCTAGTTTACGCCTCTTGATGATGTATTGGTATCACGTGTATACTGTTATCTTGTCTTCTCTCAGCTGTTACGCCTCTTACATTGATTCCTATGTATAAATCAAGTATATAAGCTATGTATTGATAATAAACTGCAGCGCGCTCATCTATCCCTTCTGACACCCCTGTGGTGGTCAGAACATGATATCCTGATTCCTTTATGAGGAATAAAACCCTTAGAAACTCTAACACCACGGACTCTGTTTTCTTTCCTTCTGATTGAGTTATTATTGATTAAGTACTTACCTGCATAGAAATTAAGAGAGTAAATTAATTATTTACGTCATTTTGGCGCCCGAATAGGGACCCCTCCCCCACCTCACGCGCCGGAAGGTGCGTTGCAATCCGTGTCCCCTGCCATCAGTTAGACGGACTACACGTGTACTGGCAGGATTTCCTGCATCCCCCTCTGACCCACGGAGGCGACGAAGACTGCGATCAGTGGCCAGACGAGGCGGTGAGGAGTGCGGAGGATCCCGACCAGAGCCCAGCCGAAAGAAGCAAGGTCCGAGGTGTGAAGAGGCCCACCAGTTTTCCGAAGTTTTCCGAAGTTCTCCGAAGTTTTCCGAAGTTCCGAGTCGAGTCCAGTCGAGTTTTCCGAGGCCTTCTGTTTCCGTGCTTCCCGGTGAGTACCATTGCTGGGTCGTATCTAGACGGGTTTGGGTACACAAGTCCGGTCTGCACTGTTTTTAGGCAGTGTATCTGTACTGTTTAGCAGTATATCGAGTCTTCCGAATTTTTGCACTGTTACAGCAGTGTATCCGTACTGTTGAGCAGTACACTTAGTTAGCTATGTCTTCAATGTTTTTATGTGATTAATGTCGTGGTATGAATGTGACTGTTTTACTGTGTATTATTGTATTACTTGTATCAACTAGCAACTCGTATCAAAGAATAAAGGACCTAGCGTTCAGCAATAAGTAAGCAGGATGCCGTTCCTCAGTAAGTTAAAACAGATCGGAACTAGGAAAGGGTTACTAGAGGAAGAAATTCCTATCCCCCCTAGGGACACTCCAGGCAATTTTATGTACCAAAAACACGGCATAGATGCCATATTATATCTAGATTTATGGGCCGACTACACCAAGCACCTAGACGAAAGACACAGATGGCCCGTCACCGGAACGTGGGATGCCGAGTGCATCATGAGGGTAGAAGAAGCATTATGGAAAAAGAAAGCTAGACAATCTCAGAAGGACGCCATAGAGTTTTGGCGTAAGGAATCACGTAAGCGTGCTGACAAAGCACTCCGTAGAGAAGACAGACTTAAAGAATCAGATAAAGAACGAGAAAATGAATTAGTTACTGAAGGGATCCGAGTAAAAACAGAACAAATAGACCGTGCCCGAAATAATCTTGTAAACGGTATGTATCTCGTAGCAGATGGCCCATCCGAAACTGAATCAGAGATACCGAAAAACGTACCGACACCATTAGTTCCAACTAAAGTAATGCATAAAACTACTAAAGACATATTCCTGAATTCATATCTAGAGGATGTAGCACCAGCTTATACCAACATGCCTGTTCGTGCCCTGCCTACTGACAGGGATGGGGGTGGCACTGCGCCCCCAGATAATGTTCCACCGGTACCGCGACAGACCCCCCCTGTTCCGCTGTCTCCGCCACCTCCGCCACTTCCTCCACTCAAGACGGATCTACCGAAACCAGTACTACCCGATCTTACTAAAAGACAGATTCAAGTCCAGATACAGACTCCGCGGAGAGATAATGCCCAAGCATCCGCCTCAGGAGGTGCGACAGCGGGTCCACAGACCCCGCCACCGACACACAGATTACATTTAAAGGACACACAGAATCCTTTCCAGTCTCCCTATTCAGCCCGGCTTGACGCATTCAAAGATAGGATGTCATTCTGCAGATATGATCCAGTACCCGAAAAAGACGATCTAATGGTATTAGCATCACTGCGCTTAAGATCTGCCACCGATAACTTGCTATGCTATGTAGGAATGCAGGAAGCTCTCGACAGACTATACAAATTCATACAGACAGGGAAAGACCCCGACAGTGTCAAAGCTGCCATGTATAAACAGAAAGTTGACGTTCAAAAACAGATATTACGATTCTTCATTAATTGTGTGATAAGAGAACGAGACAGGCCCGGGACAGATCAAAGTGAGTTAGACGCATTAAACAAGTGGGGCCAAAATATAGCAGACGCGAAACATGACAAGGGGACTTGCATAGCCACTATGTCCCAGAAAATTAGAAAGGCAGTATTAACTGCACATCAGGTAGGAAATGATAAAACTTCCTCCGAGGAGGAAGATGAAGATGAAACATCAGAAAAGTCTACAGATATCATAGCGTATGTAGGTAGGGGAAACTACCTTAGGAAAGGTGTCCGTCCGGAGAGCAAGAGAGTTCTTTTCTCCGCTTTAACAAATCCGAATTCTTCAGAACATCAGTTCCAGGAAACTGATAAAAGGCTTCGAGATCGAGTAGGGTACCATATACTCAATTCTATGGATGAACAGGAACTAGCCCGGTCAGCCGTGTTGTGGGCCGAAAACGCCGACATATATAATGATGACACGTAACAAGAGCATTTCGGTGCTCAAGGGTAGATGGACTCTCCT